>NC_080576.1:95972257-96273287 GCF_029962835.1 Magnolia sinica
CGGCCTCCTGCTAAAGTCCCAACTGATTTATCATGCCTCTGAGCTAAACACTTTCTTTAAATGCTTCCATCACTGCCATATATTCTGCTTCGGTCGTGGAAAGAGTCACTACAGATTGAAGCTTTGACATTCAACTAATTGCTTCACCCGATGGTACAAACGAGTATCCTGAAGTAGACTTCTTAGAATCTATACTGCCTGCGTAGTCAGAATCCACATACCCTACCAACTTTGTCCCTGTTTTCAAAAGTTAAGACGTAGTCTTTCATATCTCAAATGTATCGAGTTAGCCATTTCACCACTTCCCAATGTTGCTTGCTGGGGTTTGACATGTGTCTGCTCACAATACCGACTGCCTGTGAAATATCTGGTCTCGTACAGACCATGACATACATTAAACTGCCAACCGCATTCAAATAAGGCACATGAGACATAACCTACTTTTTCTCATCTGATTTAGGACATTGTTCTAAGGAAAACTTAAAGTGAGTCACGTGGGGAACGCTCACCGGCTTTGCTTTGTCCATCCCATACTTAATCAACACCTTTTCAAGGTATTCTACCTATGATAACCAAAGTCTAGTCTTCTTCCCGTCTCTATGAATATCTATAACGAGAACCCTCTTTGCAGCCCCCAGATCTTTCATCTCGAATGTCTCTGATAACTGAGTCTTCAGTACATTGATTTCAGACATATCATGATAGGCAATAAACATATCATCAACATACAATACTAAGATGATGAATTTTCCATCACTCATTGTCTTGTAATAGACACAGTGACCGTATTCACTCCAAGTAAATTTCTGACTCACCATGAAAGAATCAAAATTTTTATACCACTGCCTAGGTGACTGCTTCAGGCCGTACAACAACCTCATTAACCTGCAAACCTTTTTCTCTGCCCCTTTAACTTCGTATCCCTCTGGTTGCTTCATGTAGATCTGCTCTTCTAACTCTCCGTGCAGGAATGTAGTCTTAACATCCATCTGTTCTAGCTCGAGATCGTATTGGACAACCAGCGCCAACACGAATCTGATAGACACTTGCTTAACCACCGGCGTGAATATCTCTGTGAAGTAAATTCCTTCTTTCTGTGCATAACACTTCGCTACCAACCTTGCTTTGTATCTATCCTATTTCCTTTTAAATAACCACTTGCATCCGATCGCTTTTTGACCCATTGGAAGCTCCACCAGCTCCCATGTGTAATTTATGTGCAACGAGTCCATCTCATTATCCATAGCCGCCTTCCACTTTTCTGCATCAGGCTCATTAAGAGCCTTCCGAATAGTAGACGGGTCCCCTTCATTTATAATGAGGGTGTATGTAATATTAGAGTCGTCTCTGTATTTGCCGGTAACCTGCGATCACACGGTGGATTCTTTTTCACAGGTGACTACTCCACTTGGTTATGTACCTTTATCTTTGCATGTCTCTGCCTGAGTATCATCTGTGTCAATCTGGACGTCTACGATCACCCTTTCTGGTTCCTCTTACTCCTCTTGATCATTCTTGCAAAATACGGAGCTTTCATCGAATATGACGTCACGGCTAGTGATGACCTTCCGTGTGACCTTATCGAATAATCTGTAATCTTTCACACCAATGCCATAACCAACAAATATATACTTTTTAGCTCTATAGTCTAGCTTATCTCTCTTAACTGACGGTACATGAGTGTAAGCCTCACAACCAAATATGCATAGATCTGAGTAGTCGATTTTCTGACCAGATTTTACATTCAATTGCCATTGAAAGAGACTAGTTCACTAAATAACAAGCTGTGTTAACAGTGTCAATCCATAGGTCTTTACCCAACGTAGTATTACTTAACATGCATCTGGCCCTCTCTAGGAGAGTCCGATTCATTCACTCAGCCACATCGTTTTGCTCTACGTGTGGCATACTATGTTATGCCTGATGATCCCTTCATCTTTACAATAATCATTAAACTCAGTGGAAGTAAATTCTCCACCATTGTCAGTCCTTAAAACTTTTATTTTTTGCCCTTACTATTTTTTCACTATTGCCTTCCATTATTTGAATATTGTGAAAACTTTAGATTTATGTTTCATGAAGTAAACCCAAACTTTCCTGTAGTAGTCGTCAATGAATGAAACAAACCATGACGACCCTCCAATGGAAACTTCTAGTGATGGCCCCCATACGTCAAAGTGCACATAATCAAGCACTCCCTTACAAACATGTTTTCCAGATTTAAATGACAATCTAGATTGTTTACCATATATACAATGCTCGCATATATTTAAATTAGAATTTTTAAAAGCTGGAATCAAACATTGATTAGAAAGTACCTTCATGCCCCACTCGCTCATGTGGCCCAGATGAGTATGTCACATAGAGATGTGGAGTTTGCAATAGCTGTTGTCACTCCACCTGCTGAAGTACTCCCAATCAACCTGTAAAGGTTTTCGTATTTTTGTGCTCTCATAATGTAATGCCCTGAAATTCGGGAGTTGAGCATAACTCATCACTTATGCAACATATTTAATGATGGATGTATGTTGTCTATATGAGTATATAAAATATGGAATAGATTAAGCCAAACTACAAATATAATTTAGGGATAAGTGAAGAACGCAAGTGGAAGACTTAAAGAAATATATGTGTACATGTGCAAATCCCTGAAATACATATTCATACCATGTCGAACTTACAAGTGTCACTATCAAAATTACAAGTATCAAATTACATCATTTAATTTCCAAAAGAAATCCCAGCATCCCGTGCATCAGAGCAAGGCTCACTAGAACCCGTTTGAAAACTGCATATAAGAGAAATCAGCCTCATCATCATCAAACTCCTGCTCTGCCTCAGGAGCCGCATCCATATCTGTAACTAAGACAGAGTCTGGTGGGTGTTTAAACACCGTCCCAGAACGTGTAAGTGAGTGATCAACTTAGTGGAACAATAAAGCAAAGGTTAACATGTTATCAATTCAATCAAGCAGTAATGATAAAGCAGAATAACCAAACATGTCCTAAGTACTCTTGTTAATGTAAGGATGTATGTAGAATGATGCGTGCCCTCACGCGTACACCCTCAGCGTCTTCATCTTATGTTACGCATGACATCGCCTCAAAGTGCGCCACGTCTACAAGCACATGCAAATGTGGTGCATGAACATGATTACCAAGTTGTTATTAGTCCTTTTCATACAGCAGGATTGGGAAGCTAAGGTACCTTCCTCATATCACCATCCAAACAGTGATCCATACTAGGGTCGTCAATCCTAGATCATCTCATACGATCATATGGTTGCAGGTCATTGCAAAGGGCTCGTCACCAATCAATGCACGCCTATCATACCTTCGTTACTACACTAAGGCTCGTCACCTCAATGCGGTATCCAGGCATGCTCGAGGTCACTACAAAGGGCTCGTCACCTCAATGCGATATCCAGGCATGCTTGAGGTCACTACAAAGGGCTCGTCACTAATCAATGTAGGCCGACAGCACAAATATAGTGTCCCATATCACCATAATCAGCTCACGAGTTTGGTTGCTCACTGGTCACTACAGGGAGGCTCGTCACCCTAGCGTAGGCCGACAGCTCGACCACGGTGTCTCATACCACCATGTCCGACTCATGAGTCTTAGCGGATTAAGGTACAACGGTTTACAGGATTTGCACTGGTAAGTTTGGTACCTTAGATTCAAGCAATAGCATCCATACATGGTGAACATACATCGAAGAATCGGGTTACTTGACGAACTCGACTAGCACGAGCGCACGTTGGGTTGAACGACATAAAGTGCGCAAACACTCCGTGTGGCCAAACTACTGCTGACAACTCTAATACGACTCGGGTTTGTCAAAATACGTCCTTTGTGGCGAAAGCAGCCTCAGCCACAATCTCAAGGCCGATTACCGATTTCCTGGACTACTCATAGTCCCAAACACATTCCACTACAACAGGTATGCATATAGAATTTAAAACAGTAATGGAACAACAACTCTAATCATGAGGTATGTAAGCATTTAAAGAATATTAACTTAACATGGATTTTCACATAAGTAATACTTGAAATTAAACAATAAGGAATATGACTTGCATGTAGTAAATCATACATATCAATAGGAGTGTTGAGAATCACTTCTCTACGCCCGCAATTAGGCTAAAATGTTGCACTTTAAACCATTCAGACATGTCTACAAACACTTAGAATACATAGTACAACATACATGGCGTATGTTGAAATACACGCATTTGGACAATTCCTTTTACCAAGGAGTTGACGCACATACATCTAGCATACATACACGATAAATAATCGTGGCAAACACATGTGCATATTTTATACGTATACGGTACTTCCTATATATACATAGAATACACAAATCTCAATATACCACATGCATATCAGGAACGCAACATAAACATAGCATTTGACATGTGAAATCTCATCCATAACAAGAATAAACCATTAACTGGCATTGAAAGCCTTGAAAACCATAACCTATACGATTAAAGTCCGCACCTTAAACCAGAAAAGAACACCGAACTGATTTCAGACGATATGTCTTCGTCAACGGCGACAGGATAACCTAAGGCAAGAATAGAAATGAGCTACAACAACACATAGCCTCATCTAAGCTCTAAAACAGATTAGGGTTAGGTTAACTTACCCAAGGATGAACTCAGAATCGCCGGAATAACGATTCCAAAGTGAAGGTTTAAGGATGAAGGAGAACAAGAAAGAATCTAAGATGATTCACCAACTTTCTCTCTCTTTCTTAGCTAGGGTTAGGAAATTCGTATGGAAAAGAGAGCTAGGGTTTTAAGGTCTATATATAGGCCTAACATTGATGAAAATAACCCCAGGGCCAAGGTATACTTAGGTTATAACCAAAATAGGCCTCTCTCGATCCAACGAAACACTTCTGGTGGGCCTTTTTCCACGAAAGGTTGGACTTAAGCTCATTGACCATGGATCTTGGTCAGACTGAGTTTTCGTACCGATCGGATCTTCAGATCAGCCGTGGCGGACCACACTCAAATCAACGGTCACCGAAACTCGATCAGGTCCACAGGCACAAGGACATGCCTAGGCCATCTTCCCTGATCAGAGGGTGAAATTGGGTCAGAATCCAATGGTCTGATTACTTAAAATCATCGCGCAAGCGACATGACTAAGATTTTATAAAATCACATTAATTTCTCACCGTTCTCACACTCTTCACTCCAAACTCTGTCAAATCGACCCAGAGCATCATCTGGACTTGATTTTCGAGGTGATGGCCAAGTCCAACATGGTGACCAATACAGCCTAAGATCATCGCTATCGGACTTTCGACGCGCGGTCTAGGTCTGATCCAGAACTTCCAAAAAATCCCAAGAGCAACTGGATTTAGTAATGAATCCCAGATTTCAGAGTAACCTAGCGCTAATGATTCTACAGGTTTTGAGTCATGCAGATCGAATTTAAAGTGATTAATGCAAATTTCACAAGCAATCGAGTTTAACATAATTACCCTAATCAACTTCTAAGGAAAGATAGAGGTAGTACTTGGGTCAAGGCACGAAATTTCCCGGGTCATTACAATCTACCCCCCTTAAAGAAAAATTTCATCCTCGAAATTCATACCTTCTCATATTCCTCAAGGATCTGAGGGTAGCTCTTTCTAACCTCAGCTTCAGATTCCCAAGTAGCCTCTTCCTCACTATGATGCGTCCATAGAACTTTCACAAGAGGGATGAACTTGCTACGCAATACCTGCTCCTTCCTGTCTAAAATACGCATCGGTCGTAGTACATATGTGGCATCCTCGCTCAACTGCACCTGTTCCCAACTGATAATATGCGAAGGATCAGGAACGTGCTTCTTCAGCATAGAAACATGAAATACGTTATGCACGCTCGTAAGAGGGGTGGGCAAAGCAAGGCGGTATGCTACTGCTCCCACTTGATCCAGAACTTGAAATGGACCAATAAATCTCGGCGTAAGCTTTCCCTTCTCACCAAACTGCAAAACTCCCTTCATAGGAGAGACCTTAAGAAATACATGGTCTCCAACCTCAAACTCAAGCGGTCGTCGCCTCGTATCAGCGTAACTCTTCTGCCTACTCTGAGCTATCAGAAGTCGACGTCGAATAATGTCAACTTTCTCTGAAGTCGCCTGCACCAAATCTGGGCCAAGCAAACTACGCTCGCCAACTTCTGCCCAGCAATGTGGTGCTCTGCACGGACGACCATACAACGCTTCATAGGGAGCCATGCCGATACTCGCCTGGAAACTGTTATTATACTCGAACTCTGCATACTGAAGATAATCATCCCAACTGTCCTTGAAATTCAAAACACAAGCTCGCAACATGTCTTCCAGGATCTGATTCACATGTTCCGTCTGCCCATTTGTCTGCGGATGAAACGCGGTGCTAAACTTCAATTTCACAACCATCGCTTCCTGGATACGAGTCCAGAAGATAGATGTGAAACGCGTGTCTCTATCAGACACAATCTCCAAGGGAACTCCATGCAGACGTACAATCTCCTTGATATACAATCTAGCTAACTCGTCTGCAGAGTTTGTGACTCTGATCGGTAAGAAGTGAGCCGACTTCGTCAATCGGTCAACGATCACCCAAATAGAGTCATGTCCCTTCCTCGTTCTCGGCAACCCAGAAATAAAGTCCATGGAGATGAAGTCCCACTTCCATTCTGCTATGGGCATGGGCTGCAGCAACCTAGGAGGTCGGCGATGTAACACCTGGTCCATTCGGTACTATTTTCCATGCATATGTGCATGATGATTGATGTCCTTAGCTAGACATAGATTGACCGTTCATAATACACACCCAACTGACCAGAACCCCAAGACCTTGAAACCTATCTCATATCGACCGCCCCATCGCCGTGATCGTGGAGGTACCACCTGTGCGTCGGTATGATACTTCGTTAGTGAGATACGCCGTGAAGAATAATAAGTGTATCATGTGCGCATGACACCATGTATTTCATTCCACACATTGCACAACACATGTCAAGCACACATGTACATGCCACACATGGGTGAGAGAATCTCTACCCATGTGTGTGATGTCACATACCCATACCTCCCATCTCTCATGTGCTCCCCAAAGTCAACATCTCTCCATGCCACACCTCATGTATGACATCATCAAACCATGCCATCCCATGCTTCTTTAATCCACCATTAATTACAAATCATGAGTTAATTATCAAAATTATAGCCTAAGCTAATATTAATCACATTAGCCTAACTTAACCAAAAGTTTATCCATTTCTCTATAAATACACCTCCACCCCTTAGCCTTTCACCATTTTTCTACAATTAGAGAGAGAGAGAGAGAGAGAGGATTGATCTTGGTGGGCCATCAATCACATCCCTTCCATCCATCTCAACCATTAATTTCATCTCAACCATCCATCTAATTCATCAAGGTGAGTACACCCACCCTACTCATTCTTATTTTATTTTGTTGTGTTTATGTATGGTAGAGATGATGTTAATGATGATGTGATTAATGGTGTGGATGATGAAGATAGTATGAATGATGGTGAAGATAATTGCAATAAATGATGATGATGCTATTAATGGTGGGGATGCATAGGAGAAAACATATAAAATTAATTTATTATAGAGTTCATGTGGGACCCATTGATAGTGGGCCCCACCAAAATGTTTGTATGGCATCCAAATCACCCATCCATTGGCCCATTGGGCTGGCCAAACTCACACACACTTACACGTATAAAAAAAAGAAGAAGAGAGAGACACTTCCAGCCATTTGATTTAAAGGGGCAGGGGTTGTGGGTCCCCAACGGGCCCCACACGTGATGTATTTATTTAATCCACGTTGTCCATTTAATTTCTCAGCTCATTTTAGCCATGGAGCTGAAAAATGAAGACAATCCAAATCTTAGGTGGCCCACACCATCTAAACTAATGTGTAGACATGGCTAAAGCATATAAAAGTACTTGCTGGGCCCCACCTGAAATTTGGATGCATCTGAAACTTGGATTGAACGCTCCACCACGTGGGACACACACAACATATGGACTGGATCGTCCTGTTGTGGGCCCCATATATGAGAAACAAAAAAAAAAAACACTCTGACGCTGCTGCTGTAACGTCTCTATTATGCTGGAAGAAAATGGGCCCCACCACAGGCCCTACCTTGATGTATATTGAACATCAGTACCGTGCATTTGATGGGTCCCCTCTTAAAAATGGGTCACGCCAAAAATTAACCGTACAAAGAACCTAGGTGGCCCACACCATCTAAAATAATGTGCAGACATGGTTAAAACATATAAAAGCACTTGCTGGGCCCCATCTGAAATTTGGATGCATCTGAAACTTGGATCGTCCCCTCCATCAAGTGGGACACACACAATGATGGACTGGATCATCCTTTTGTGGGCCCCATATATGAAAAATTAAAAAAAAAAAAACAACAAAGAGCCCATAAGGGCCAGCGTCTGACGCTGGAAGTATTTGGGCCCCACCACAGGCCCCACCTTGATGTATGTCGAACATCGCACTATGCATTTGATGGGTTCCATTTAAAAATGGGTCACCCCCAAATTTCAGCCGTATACGTAACTCAAGGGCCCACACCATAAAAATAAATATTAATAATAAATAATAATTACAAAAAAAAAGATTTGGATCAATCTGATCACGAGGTATGTGTTATATCCAAACCGTCCATCCATTTGGCAAGTTTGTCTTAAGGCTGGAAAAAAAAAAAGAAAAAAAAAAAGAGATAGATTTAACTATCAAGTGGGCCACACTACAAAAGTGGCGGGGATTGAACATAAACCATTGGAACCCTTTTGGGTTAGAAATTTTGGAGCAGTATGAAATTTGTTTTTCCCCTTAATTCAGGTCTTTGTGACCTTATGAACAGATTGGATGGAAAATAAACGGTATGGTGGGCCCTGTAAATTGTTTAGTGGTGAAATCATTATCTCCACTACTGTTTGTGGTGAGGTCCAGATAATCTTCGGATATGATTCATTTTTGGATGATGCTATAAAATGATCTCAAAAAAATAATAATAAAAAAATAAATAAAAATAGGTGAATTGTGTATATGCAATAAATACATCTCTTCGCACCCATGTAACCTTGATCTCCTTAACTGTCTGTACAACTCGAAGCTCGAGTATGTAAATCACCTGTTAGGTCCACCTGAAATTTGGATGTATTTGAAACTTGGTCTGACCCCTCAACCAAGTGGGACACACATAATGGATGGGCTGGATTTATGAACCACACCTCTGTGGGCCCAACAAATAATTATGAATATTTAAGGGAGGGTAACCCTCTCAACTTGTGTGTGGTATGACCCACTTTGATGTAGGTGTTATGCCACTTAATCCACCATGGTTATGACATGATTTATATTTAAGATCCTCATCGTTTATCTATTTTATCAACTTTTTTGACGATATGTTACCAAGACTTAGGCCCATCCCATGATTAGATAGTCGTACGTTCTGAAATAATGCAAATTAAACTCTCATCATTGAAAATTCATTATGAGCCATCCTGACGATGTATTAGATATCGACCCATATACCGGGTTTCCTTTAAGCCATTATCCCACAGTACAGTCAATCCAACCTGAATTGGACCATACAATACAAGGCTGTGAGGATAAGTACTTAACTATTGAATTCAACTTAAGGCCACCATGGTGTATCTATTTAATCCATGCAGACCATCCACTTCCTCATATCATTTTAGGACTTGGACTAAAATAATCAAAGCAGACCTAAGTCGTAGGTGGGTCACACACAACTCAACCTCATGGGAAATCCCCATGGACTCTACTGCATAGGACCCATTATGAATTCCATTGATATGTGAGCCTAAGAATGTTAAGGCCCATTTTGAGTGAACGCCATGTGGACCCATCAGTGATAGCCTTGTTTGGGCTAACCATTGGGCCTCTTCGATAAGAGTTTGTAATTTCCATGTGTGGAATGTATGATGAACTGGTATTGTAATTTTTGAAGTAATGATGATTAATCCTTTAAATGGGCTGATTGTGGACATCCCTTGATCACTTGGCACTTTGGTTAGAGTGCGGCCCCAAGTAATAAGATCATGATACTTGTGTTTAAACTCTTAAAAACATGTTTAATTATAACAAATATATAAACTCTAGTGGTGTGAGGGTGTGATATTACCTGTTTGGCCCATTGATCATGTGGGTATTTGATGTATGTATAGCCACCTAATCATAGGCAATGGTGGAGTACATGTAGTATACGTAGTCATCTAATTGTATGAATGTGAAATACGTACAAGGTCACCTAACCGTATGAAATCAAGTGGCATTGATGACCATTCAACAATGTAGATTTGTACTTATCGACATAGATACCACCACTTGAATCACACATGACCAAGTTGTACACTAAACCGAATATGATTTAGGGTTATATTACCCAAGCTAATGCTATCAAGATCCTGGATTTTTATACAATGTGATCTTTAAACTATAAATGGTATGATGAAATGTGGCTCTCGGCCCTTAACTAGGTGACACCGAATATGAGTCATTATCTATGTGACGTGCGAAGTGGTTGTAGTATAGGACTTATCATAATTGGTGTAGCCATGTATTCGTGGCCTATGGGCAAGGCCCATTGAGATATATTTCCGGTCCATATGATGAAGCTCATTGTGATGTATTTTCGGCCCATGTGATGCGGCCCATAGTGATGTGTATTAGGCCCAGGTATGTGGTCTACCTGTGAAATAGATTTGAGGCTACTTGCAATGTATTCGAGGCCCATGAGCGAAGCCCAATGTGATGTAATTGAGACTCATGGGCGTGGCGAATTGAGATATATTTTAGGCCCATGGGTTGTGGCTCATTGTGATGTATTTGAGACCCGTGTGTAGGGCTCACCTCTTGAGTATTTGAAGCCCATGGGTCGTACAGCCTGATGTGGTGTATTCATGGCCCATGAGTGAGGCCCAATGCGATGAATGTGCGGCCCTTGTGTGAGACCCGAAGTGATGTATCTGAGGACCGATGTGGTGTGATTTCACCATGATGTATGTATGATATTTATGTGGGTCATTCCTTGGGGACAATGTTGGTTAAAGGTCCACATTGTCGAAGCCGATTGTTGAGGCAGGTTATTGATACTGATTATGAGTATGTGACAGCACAACATTATCATACATGCCCATACGCATCATCTGCATGTTTGTTATGAGATGTAGTTGACTATTGCATATGTCGTTGGACAGATTGTTATGAGACTCCCTGATAGGCGGAGGTTATCTCACATGAGTGCACGGTATGCGTAGGATTGATGCATGACTGTATTGTATAACTCATGTATCTTGCATTGTGTGCCCTAGCGACATTAGGGTCGTAGCCTCCACAGGCATATCGTGGATGGCTAGATGGGACACCGAAAATGTTTGGTTTTAGCATACGGGCGCCATAGATGTCCCTGGGTGAAAATCTCTAAACCTCCGAGGCCATGAGACGCCCCAACGTCGAGACCGAGTGGATACATGAGCGCCCGAGTGCCGAATACCAGGAGGCCGCGTCTCCCACTGTGTCGTGGTCGGTTGGGAGGGGGTGTGGCCTTACCCGCCCGAGGGTAGGGGGCATTACTAGGCTGAGTTTGACCAGCTCGTGAATGGGTCCGCTATCGACGTGCCGGATAGGTATTGGCAGACTATTGGCCAGGCGGATAGTGAGGTTTCTTACGCTCACTTGGACTGTGCTGCTAGGAGAGAGACAGTGTCATTTGGAGTATACTAAACTGCGGTGATGATCCCAGAGATGAACTGTACTGATATGTGGACTTATTGAACAGGAGTTGCATACTCATTCATTCATTCATTTACTATTCACTCGGGCTGGTGGTGCGCAACTATCTGTTGTGTGTACCTTCGCAATGGCCAAGATTTCGGTTGGAGCGCGCGACTAACCTGAGATCAAGAGTTTACCACATTGAGTCTGACTATCCAAATTAGGTATGGGACTATTTTGGATAGAAGTCCCTTGTGACAAACCCCATAGTCTGCGATACTACGTACCACCATCCCGACTTCACTCCAGCATAGTCATTTCATTCGCACCACATATTGTGTTGCATCCTCGACAGCTGATATTTGACTCTTTATAACTCATTTACATGCTAATTTATATTGCGTACTCTGATATTGTATGACTCATGGACTTGTCAGTATTTTCGATATTGTATAATTACGGCATGACAATATGATGATGATGGCGTGATTACAGATGCATGTAATATGGTTATGGCTATGGTATGATTTCCTTGTAGTACATTTATCTTGCCTGCTTGTAGGACACACTGCACTCACGTGTGTACTCACTAGGCTTTTTGGCTTAAGCCTCCTATTTCCCATTTTTTTTTCAGGGTTGGAGTAGCTTGGAAGACTTAGCTTTCTCGATGCATTGCATTTATTCTTCGATTTGGCAATGTTGACGTTGCGTATATTTTGTAAAGCATTATACTTATAACCATCGGGACTTATGATGGAGAGTGTTGCTTGGTAGTTTGATCATGGATCTTCATGCTTAGGTATTACTATGTATATAAAAAAAAAAAAAAAAAATCAGTCAAAAATCTTCCTTGTGGTGCGCCGAACTCAGGACTTGGTGTATGGAAGTCGAGTGCCGAATTCGGGGCATCACGGAAGCTGTCCGTCCCCGGGTTTGGGGCGTGACAGGCGATGCTCTGCCTTGACTTGCTAGCACGTGAGACAACGAGATACAAACTCAGCAATGTGAACCTTCATGTTGTCCCACCAATATGATCTTCTCATATCCTGATACATCTTCGTGCTATCGGGATGCATCGCAAGCTTAGAACTATGGGCTAACTCAAGAACCTCCCGTCTCAAGTCAGGAATGTCTGGAATACATAACCGGCCACGAAGTCGTAGGCCCCCATCTGAACCAACACTCTACTCGGAGTTCTCATCTGTACCAACCTGCTTTCTCATCTTCGCCAGAAACTCATCACCTGCTTGAGCTGCAACGATCTTCTCATCGATGAGGGGTTGTACACGAATGTGTGCGATAACCTCATACAGCTCTTCCACCGTAAGTTTCTACTCAAAGTCTCGCACAAACTCTAACATGTCCCATTCTGCTATCATAAGCGGAGCCGCAAACTCTATAGCCTTCTTGCGACTCAACGCATCTGCCACAAGGTTTGCCTTGCCCGGATGGTAAGAAACATCGAACTTAAAGTCTTTCAATGTTTTCATCCATCAGCGCTGCCTCATATTCAAGTCACGCTGCGTGAAAATATACTTAAGGCTCTTGTGGTCGCAAAAGAGCTCGAACTCCTCTCCATAGAGGTAATGTCTCTAGAGCTTTAATAAGAAAATGACAGCTGCTAACTCCAGGTCGTGCGTAGGGTAATTCTTTTCGTGTTTCCTCAACTGTCTCGAAGCATAAGCAATCACCCTGTCCTTCTGCATAAGGATACAACCCAGGCCAACGCAAGAGGCGTCAGTATATATAACATACTTAACCCCTTGCTTTGGCAATACTAGCACAGGGGCGGACGTCAACTTGTCCTTCAGCTCTTGAAAAGCTAACTCCGCCATCTCATTCCAAGCAAACTTCAAATCTTTCTGTGTCAACTGAGACAACGGTCTGGCTATCTTCGAGAAGTCTTGTATGAAGCGTCGATAATAGCCTGCAAGACCCAGAAAGCTCCTTACCTCAGTAACTGAACCAGGCTGCTTCCAGTCCTGAACTGCAGCTACCTTGGCAAGATCGACAGCTATCCCTTCCTTGGATACCACGTCCCAGGAACTTGACTTCCTCTTTCCAGAAATCGCATTTCTTGAACTGCACAAATAGCTGATTCTTTCTGAGAGTATCCAAAACCGTTCTTAAGTACTCCTCGTGCTCTTCCCGACTCGCCGAATATATCAAGATGTTATCGATAAAGACAATGACAAATCGGAATAAGAATGGTCGAAACACTCTGTTCATCAGATCCATGAACACGGACGGTGCGTTCGTGAGACCGAACGACATCACAAGGAACTCATAGTGACCGAAGCTAGTCCTGAAAGCGGTCTTCTGCACGTCCTCATTCTTGACGCGTAACTGGTGATACCGTGACTGCAGATCAACTTTCAAAAAGTACCGTGCCCCTTTCAACTGATCAAACAGATCATCAATCCTGGGCAAATGGTACTTATTCTTCACAGTGACCTGATTTAACCTGCGATAATCAATACATAATCGCAAGGAACCATCTGCTTAAGGGTCGTCAGATTAATGTGACGAACAGGTACCGGCTTCTCTGCCCCAAGCCGATAGCCAAACTTATGTGCAAGCTTACAGATAAGTCGGTCAAATGGAAGCGAGTCGGTCCTCCTAGTCGAACGAGCGATGAGAATAATTTGGCGCAAGATATACGTCGGCATATATAACTTCGCTCCTTGCCTCACCTGATATAGAAAATCTATCATCAGGCACATACACTCGCTGCGATTGCTCCACCTTGGATATACATTGAACGTACACATGTGGTGAAGCAAACGAAAATTGTCAGTCATGTTGGTAGCTAGCAGACTTCTATTAGGCTGCCATTTGACCAGACGACCACACAAGAGCCGGGTGCGACGATCCCTCTCGCACATACTATTCAAATTCTTCTCACTGGCATGCACTTCACCAAGTGACACATTCAGGAGTCGGGTTATCAAAGCGACATTGACTGTAGCCTCCCAACCGCTACTACAAGGAATCTTGAACTGCAAAGGCTCCAGCGATGGATCACAAATATTGGCATAAAAAACTCGAACAGTACTCGCATTCGCGCAATACTCGCCCTCGAACAAGAGACACCAACCAGCTTCTTCCAGGCGCTCCAACAACAGAAACTCGCCATATAGTCGCGGATCAACATGAGCCTCAAAAAGGACCCTACGACCTTCATAGACTCCATGCGATAACTCCGCCAGCAAGGTTTTACCAATGAGAGCTCGAGGATCAAGGTCCCGCTTGGTCTGGAATTCACGAGCGGCGGTCGTGCTCGCGGCGGCACCTCTCGGCCTCCATGCACGAGATGGGCGGCTAGGCCCGGCTTCATCCACGGGCGCTCTCTTCTTCCCCATCAAAGAAAGAAGAGTAGAGATGGAAAAGATGGCCATGATAAACTCAAAGAGGGCCATGGAAAATGAGAGAAAGAGAGAAATAGGAAGAAAGGGGAAGCTTCCACACACTTGAGCTCCAAAAAAAAAAGGATTTGAGAGCCCAAATGAGAAGAAAAGGAGATGTAAACAGCAATGGGGGGTGAGGTTTTGAGATGGATTGGTGGGTGTGCACGAAAATGGAAGAAGAAGAAGATTTGGGGAGAGATTTGGTGGAGTTTGGAGAAGAACTTGAAGAAAAAGAGAGCTAGGGAGGGTGGATTGTGAAGGAAGTAGGGCATAGAAGGGGTTTTAAGCAACAAATCGTGGAAGGGTGGGCCACACTAGGCCATACACTCGTCGGCCCGAGCCGGCCCGCCCGGTCAGGCCCGCTAATCGGCGAGGGCTCGCCGAACCGGCGAAGACATCGCCGGTCTCTGGACTGTCCGGCGATGCCTCGCCGTTTGGGCGAGGTCCTTTTGGTCCCTTATGCTCAAATGAGGTGGCCCTTTGTCCGATTCGATGCCTATCGGGCCATTCGAATAGAAATCTGATACAAACAAGATTTCATGGCAATTGAAGGGTTAGGATGGAAAGATAAACCATCTAGACTCATTAATAGATGGTTTAGAGGAGATTTCAGGTCGCTTTGGGTGATCAGGAGTGCGGACAAACTCGATCTCGACGATCATTTTCAGTAAACTTTCGCCGATAGAAGCAACGGAACACAAACACACATCTACGATAAACTCGCACCCAAATATACTAAAATGGCGATAGCGTGTGGTGTGTGACCATAACCCAGGTCCGGTTTAATCCAATTCATGCTTTGATACCAACTTGTAACGCCCTGAAATTCGGGGGTCGAGCATAACTCAGCTCCCGAGTTCTAAAACATCACTTATGTAACATATTTAATGATGGATGTATGTTGTCTGTATGAATACATAAAACATGGAATAGATTAAGCCAAACTGCAAATATAATTCAGGGATAAGTGAAGAACGCAAGCGGAAGACTTAAAGAAATATATGTGTACATGTGCAAATCCCTGAAATACATATTCATACTAGGTCGAACTTACAAGTGTCACTATCAAAATTACAAGTATCAAATTACATCATTTAATTTCCAAAAGAAATCTCAGCATCCCGCGCATCAGAACAAGGCTCACTAGAACCCGTTTGAAAACTGCATATAAGAGAAAGCAGCCTCATCATCATCAAACTCTTGCTCTGCCTCAGGAGCCGCATACATATCTGCAACTAAGACAGAGTCTAGTGGGTGTTTAAACACCGTCCCAGAACATGGGAGTGAGTGATCAACTCAGTGGAACAATAAAGCAAAGGTTAACATGTTATCAATTCAATCAAGCAGTAATGATAAAGCAGAATAACCAAACAGGTCCTAAGTACTCTTGTTAATGCAAGGATGTATGTAGAATAATGCGTGCCCTCACGCGTACACCCTCAACGTCTTCATCTTACGTTACGCATGACATTGCCTCAAAGTGCGCCACGTCTACAAAGCACATGCAAATGCAGTGTATAAACATGATTACCAAGTTGTTAGTAGTCCTTTTCATATAGCAGGATTGAGAAGCTAAGGTACCTTCCTCATATCACCATCCAAACAGTGATCCATACTAGGGTCGTCAGTCCCAGATCATCTCATACGATCATATGGTTGTAGGTCGTTGCAAAGGGCTCGTCACCAATTAATGCACGCCTATCATACCTTCGTTACTACACTAAGGCTCGTCACCTCAATGCGGTATCCAGGCATGCTCGAGGTCACTACAAAGGGCTCATCACCAATCAATGTAGGCCGACAGCACAAATATAGTGTCTCATACCACCATAATTGGCTCACGAGTTTGGTTGCTCACTGGTCACTACGGGGAGGCTCGTCCCCCCAGCGTAGGCCGACAACTCGACCACGGTGTCCCATACCACCATGTCCGGCTCATGAGTCTTAGCGGATCAAGGTACAACGGTTTACAGGATTTGCACTGGTAAGTTTGGTACCTTAGATTCAAGCAATAGCGTCCATACATGGTGAACATACATCGGAGAATCGGGTTACTTGACAAACTCGACTAGCACGAGCGCACGTTGGGTTGAACGACATAGAGTGCGCAAACACTCCGTGTGGCCAAACCACTGCTGACAACTCTAATACGACTCGGGTTTGTCAAAACACGTCCTTTGTGGCGAAAGCAGCCTCAGCCACAATCTCAAGGCCGATTACCGATTTCCTGGACTACTCATAGTCCCAAACACATTCCACTACAACATGTATACATATAGAATTTAGAACAGTAATGGAACAACAACTCCAATCATGAGGTATGTAAGCATTTAAAGAATATTAACTTAACATGGATTTTCACATAAGTAATACTTGAAATTAAACAAGGAATATGACTTGCATGTAGTAAATCATACACATCAATAGGAGTGTTGAGAATCACTTCTTTACGCCCGCAATTAGGTTAAAATGTTGCACTTTAAACCATTCAGACATGTCTACAAACACTTAGAATACATAGTACAACATACATGACGTATGTTGAAATACACGCATTTGGACAATTCCTTTTACCAAGGAGTTGACGCACATACATCTAGCATACATACACGATAAATAATCGTGGCAAACACATGTGCATATTTTATACGTATACGGTACTTCCTATATATACATAGAATACACAAATCTCAATATACCACATGCATATCAGGAACGCAACATAAACATAGCATTTGACATGTGAAATCTCATCCATAACAAGAATAAACCATTAACTGGCATTGAAAGCCTTGAAAACCATAACCTATACGATTAAAGTCCGCACCTTAAACCAGAAAAGAACACCAAACTGATTTCAGACGATATGTCTTCGTCAACGGCGACAGGATAACCTAAGGTAAGAATAGAAATGAGCTACAACAACACATAACCTCATCTAAGCTCTAAAACAGATTAGGGTTAGGTTAACTTACCCAAGGATGAACTCAGAATCGCCGGAATAACGATTCCAAAGTGAAGGTTTAAGGATGAAGGAGAACAAGAAAGAATCTAAGATGATTCACCAACTTTCTCTCTCTTTCTTAGCTAGGGTTAGGAAATTCGTATGGAAAAGAGAGCTAGGATTTTAAGGTCTATATATAGGCCTAACATTGATGAAAATAACCCCAGGGCCAAGGTATACTTAGGTTATAACCAAAATAGGCCTCTCTCGATCCAACGAAACACTTCTGGTGGGCCTTTTTCCACGAAAGGTCGGACTTAAGCTCATTGACCATGGATCTTGGTCAGACTGAGTTTTCGTACTGATCGGATCTTCAGATCAGCCGTGGCGGACCACACTCAAATCAACGGTCACCGAAACTTGATCAGGTCCACAAGCACAAGGACATGCCTAGGCTATCTTCCCTGATCAGAGGGTGAAATTAGGTCAGAATCCAACGGTCAGATTACTTAAAATCATCGCGCAAGCGACACGACTAAGATTTCATAAAATCATATTAATTTCTCACCGTTCTCACACTCTTCACTCCAGACTCTGTCAAATCGACCCAGAGCATCATCTGGACTTGATTTTAGAAGTGATGGCTAAGTCCAACATGGTGACCAATACAGCCTAAGATCATCGTTATCGGACTTTCGACGTGTGGTCCAGGTCCGATCCAGAACTTCTAAAAAATTCCAAGAGCAACTGAATTTAGCAATGAATCCCAGATTTCAGAGTAACCTAGCGCTAATGATTCTACAGGTTTTGAGTCATGCAGATCGAATTTAAAGTGATCGATGCAAATTTCACAAGCAATCGAGTTTAGCGCTAATTACCCCAATCTTCTAAGGAAAGATAGAGGTAGTACTTGGGTCAAGGCACGAAATTTCCTGGGTCATTACACATAACCACGAGTGCCCCTTTTAAAATTTTAAAGAGACCATCAATACCGATGAACTTGCACCCTATATGTAACGCCCCGTACTTTTCGGTACTCGGGTGTTATCATAAAGATCTAGGTTAGCTCGCACATGTGTGGAGACACACGTTACTCACCTCATGCATCACACTTAGTGGCCCACAAATCTACTCATCTGACTGACTAGTACGATCTTCATTTCTATATTAGGCCACCTGACCATTGGGAGTGGGATTCACCTATAAATCGAGTTTTCCATTAGATTGATCCTTAAGATGGGTCATCATGTAATTACAAAACTTATTTCAAGATATTAATCTCTTAGATGGTTGAAGATCTAGTAGCCATTCAAGACGGACCATACAACTGCATTAAGACTCCCTAGATAAACTGTAGATCGATCACAACGTTTCATCGATCAATCTAATGACCGATTCCCTAATTGGCCATTGGATTGCAAAATCGACTGTAAGACTACGTCTAGAATTGGATACATGGCCCACTAGGACATGATTAAATCCATTAGTGACTCTACTCAGAGGCAAGTCACACAAGATAATAATAATATTATTAATAAACAACAAATAAATACAATATCCATGTATACACATAGAAAGGTAATATAATAATAATAATAATGTAAAATCATGAGACAAATAGTCCTAATAACCTATGGAGTGGGAACCACAGCATGACTAAAAATGCATGCATATGTGGGGAAAATAATGATAATAATAAATAATAATGATAATAACAATAGTAATAATAATAATAATAATAATAATAATAATAATAATAATAATGGTAATAATAATAATAATAAATAGTAATGGTAATAATAAATAATATTTAGTGTAAGGAGTGCAACATGATACTTATTGTTATAAAGGCACAACGGGTCATATATTTATAATCTAACCATTGATTCTAGCTAAAATGGTCCCTTGGACCTTTCCAATCGTTGACGTTCAATTCCAGGGTGATCCGACCGTCAGGTCAACGTAATCGACACTAAAGGACACTAGATCCGTTAGTACGGTCCACCAAAGCTTTGGACCACCTCATCTTTGGCCAAGCGTCCTAAGATGACGCGTATAGTAGAATGGATAGTGGATTTATCACAGACATCACGATGGACCCCACGTGGTGGGGTTCGTGTACACAGCTGGTGCATACCCACTGTGCACCAGACAAGTTAGAACGGTCAGCACGGCTTGACCCGTGCCTAGCTAAGACAGAGAGTTTTTCTCTCTCTCCCTCTGTTTTCCCAACCGACGGACGAATGTCCGTTTTGCTGCAAATGTGGCCCACCATCATACCCACATGCACAATCCAAACCGTCCGTTTGGTAGAGGTTCCGGGTGCGTCTAAAACCCCAAAGTTTCCCTCAATAAATCACACGTGCGTGAGCACAATCTCCAGCGAAAATAGGGCCTATAAACACATTCCTTCCAAAAATGAAATTTGTTCTTGTTGCCATGTAGGTAATTCGCGTGACTCCTTTTCCTCTGATCTTAGTCGTCCATTTGACAAGATCTCAGCCGTCCAACAACCTTCCATACGGATTAGGTTTTCCTTAGCAAACTGGAAACCAAAACCACAGCGAGTTTTGCAGTGCCAGCCATTTGCAAATACCTTTGATCAACAAAAAATATTAGGGCCATTGATTTCTCATCCAACAGTGCTAAGAGAGCCTTGACATAAAATAAAGGAGCTACAGATCGAGTGTAGCAGGGATCCTCGTCGATTCTTACAAGTTTGCACGAAAACAGTCGCAACCTTCCATCTCTAAACCCACCGCATAAACCTCCTCCAAGCTTCGAAAGAGCCTGTTGTAAGCTCTGTGTAGTCCATCTAGACTGGCTAGAAGAGACAGCTCAGAGAAATAAGCTCCCGTTTACAATTTGTCATTAACGCCCATGTCTTCTTCCCCGCCATCATACCGCATTGAGTCACCCCAGTTCGAGTCCATTCAAACATGGTTATGTTCGGACCTGCTGCTGGACATCCCTGGAGAAGAAAGAAAGAAATAAGAAAGAAGAGAAAGAGAGAAGAAGGAGAGGCGGCATTGGTGGTGCAGGCCGGTTGCTGCACTCGTTCAAATTCGATGCAGACTTTGCTGGGCGTCTAGTTATTCTCGTTGGACGTTCAACAGGCAAAAGAAAAGAAAGAAGAAAGAGAAGGAAAGAAGAAGAAACAGAAGGAAGGAAAGCAAGAGAGTGTGCGTTACTGCACTAGCAAAGCTTGAGCTGAGTCACCGACTCACTCGGACTCAGTAAAGTAGAGTCTCGACCCTACTGGCCAAGGTTAGACCGAGTTGGACATGGGGCTGGTCCGTTCCAGGCCTTGTGGAAGACCAAGGAAGCAGAGAGAGAGTGAAAGAGAGGGATGAGTCACGAGTTGCTGTCGCATCAACTCGCTGACTCGAGTCGAGTTGCCGACTCGTTTTGGGGCCTGAGTCTAGTAGGGTATCGCTGGAGTTTTTCAGTTAACAAAAAGAAAAAGAGAGAAGAGAAATAAAAGAGAAAAGAGAGAAAGGGAGAGGAAGGGAGAGAGGAAGAGAAATGAGAAGAGACATGGGTTTGCTGCTGAGTTGACTCGGCTGGAACCGAGTCCAGCGGAGTCGAGTTGGGTTCGGTATGTTCCAGGCTCTTGCTAGATTCCCACGTGTGGAAAATAGAAGAAAAAGAGAAAGGAAGGAGTGATAATGTCACGCCCCAAACCCGAAAATCGGATTCACAGGAATCCCGATCGCCGAATCCGGTGCCGACAGCCTCCGTAGTACCCCATTCTCGGCTCCCAGCGTCCATACGCCAGATTCCAATCCTGGGATCCTACAAGGAGGATTTTTTTTGTACATTTAACTCGTAATAAGCATAACCACAAAATTACCTAATTCACAAAGACAACATCATCATCGCATAGCCACTAATATAATCAGTTGAGTACAATGCTGGAAGGAAATACATAAATAAAAACCAAGCTCCAGAAGACCGCCGCACGCTCCAAGCTCAACATTGCTGCAACCTAACATCACTTACACGCATCTATCGTACATAAGCTTATAAAAAGCTTAGAGGGTGGTATAAGTGTATGCACAAGGTAAGTGCCAAATATTTCATATCAGAGTAATCAAATTAAGCAGAAGTACTGACAAGTCCATGGATCATAAAATATCAGGGTATACAACACAAATCAACTATGCAAATGAGGAGTCAAAGCAAGCCAAATATTACATGTCGAGGATACAATGTCATAAATCACACAATATCGAAAGTACTGGTAATCCATAAATTGTTTAATGTCGAAATAAGCAGAAATACTGACAAGAACATGAATTATCATAGCAAACAGAATATTGACAAGATCATAAATCATACGATCACAGAGTAAACGAAAATATGGACAAGTCCATGAGTCAATCAATGTCAGAATATGCAATGTAGTACAACTATACAAATGAGGAATCATAGATAGCCAAATATCAGATGCCGAGGATGCAATACAATATACATTCCTAATGAGTAACACAAATAGCGTCAGCCGTACCATATGCTGCATGGACACAATAACCCAAAATGTCATATGCGAATGTCATGCAATATGCGAATGGAATGACCATACGGAGTGTGAAGTCGGGATGGTAGTACGTAGAATCACAGGCTGTAGTATCGCAGACAAGGGACTTCTATCCAAACCAGTCCCATACCTAAATTTGGATAGTCAGACTCAATGTGGTAAACTCCTGATCTCAGGTTAGTCGCACGCCCCAACCAAAATCCTGGCCATTGCGAGGGCACACGTAACAAATAATTGCGCACCACCAAACCGAGTGGATAATGAATGAATGAATGCATGAATGAGTATGCAACTCCTGCTCACTAAATCCACATATCAGTACAGTTTCTCTCTGGGATCATCACCGGGGTTTAGTACACTCCAAATGGCACTGTCTCTCTCCCAGCAGCACAGTCCAAGTGAGCGTAAGAAACCTCACTATCCGCCTGGTCAATAGTCTGCTAATACCTATCCGGCACGTCGATAACAGACTCATTCACGAGCTAGTCAAACTCAGCCTAGTAATGCCCCCTACCCTCGGGCGGGTAAGGCCATACCCCCTCCTAACCGACCACGATACAGTGGGAGACACGACCTCCTGGTATTCGGCACTCGGGCGCTCATGTATCCACTCGGTATCGACGTTGGGGCGTCTCCTGGCCACGGAGGTTTAGAAATTTTTACCTAGGGACATCTATGGCGCCCGTATGCTAGAACCAACATTTTCGGTGTCCCATTTGGCCATCCACGATATGCTTGTGGAGGCTACGACCCTGATGTCGCTCGGGCGTGCAGTAATCATGATGCAAGATGCATGAGTCATACAATCCAGTCATACATCAATCCTGCGCATACCGTGCACTCATGTGAGATAACATTCGCCTATCAGGGAGACTCATAATAACCTGCCCAATGACATATGCAATGATCAACCACATCTCATAACAAACATGCAGATGATGCGTATGGGCATGTATCATGATGCAATACTGTCACATACTCGTAATCAGTATCAATAACTGACATCGATAATCAGCCTCGACAATGTGGACATTTAACCAGCATTGCCCCGAGGGAATGACCCACATAGAGCCTAATATATAGTGGACCCATGGCCTCACACGAGGGCCAAATATACCACACAATGGGCCCCACTCAAGAGCTTAATATACACTACGATGGGTCTTTCACATGGGCCTAACATACATCATAATGGGCTCCATCGCCTGGCCTTTAAATGCATCACAATGGGCCTCATCACGTAGGCCTCATATACATCACACATTGGACTTTAAACACGGGCTGAATACAAGTTACAGCGGGCCTCAAATATGGGCCGCATTATATGGTCATAATACACGTCACGGTGGGCCACATCTCATGGGCCTAATACATATCACAATGGCCTTGCCCATAGGCCACGAATACACCACAATGGGCCTTGCCTATGGGCCATGAATACATCACAGTAGGCCTCAACTATGATTCGCATATACATTATATAGGTCTCGACAATTGGAATCGACCTCAACAATCGGGGTCGGCCTATACAATCGACCTCGACAATCGGAATCGTCTTCGATACTTGGCCTCAACAATCGGAATCGATCGATAATTAGAATCGGTAAATCGATCACGATAATCAGCCTCGATCGCTAATCGGAATCGGCAAATCGGTCACAACAATTGGATTGATCGATAATCAGAATCGGTAAATCGGTCACGATAACCGGGATCGATCGATAATCAAAGTTGGCAAATCAGTCACGACAATCGGATTGATCGATAATCAGAATCGGTAAATCGGTCCGACAATCGGATCAATCGATCGATAATCAGAATCGGCAAATCAGTCACGACAATCGGGATCAATCGATAATTCAAATCAGCAAATCGGTCACGACAATCGGATCAATTGATCAGAATTAGCAAATCGGTCACGACAATCGGGATCGATCGCTAATCAGAGTCGGTAAATCTGTCACGACAATCGAACCAATTGATAATCAGAATCAGAAAATCATTCACGACAATCGGATCAATCGATAGTCAGAATCGGCGAATCGGTCATGACAATTGGAATCAATCGATAATCAGAATTGGTAATCAGTCACGTCAATTGGAATCGGCAATCGGTCATGAAAATCGAGATCGATCGATAATCAGAATCGGCAAATCGGTCACGTCAATTAGAATCGGCAAATCGGTCACGACAAATCAGAATCGGTAATCGGCCCCGATCGATAATCAGCCTCGATCGATAATCAGCCTTGATCGATAATCGGCAATTAGCCACGACAAATTAGAATCGGTAATCAGCCTTAATCGATAATCAATGCAAGGTGGGGTCCATAGATGGACGACCGATGATGGTCCAAACAATATCAATGGGGCCCATTCATTTGGGTTAACCCACTAGAGAATGATAAGAATGGGCCTAACCAGGCTTAAGGGAAGGTCACAATGTGGACATCCAACCATCATTGCCCATCAATGTGGACATCTAACCAACACTGCTCCCAAGGAATAACTTACATAGGGCCAAACATATGATGGGCCCATGGCCTCACATACCATCACGATGGGCCTCATTTACGTCACATCGGCCTCGTCATATGGGCCAACATACACCCCTTTGGGCCTCATACAAGGGCTACATACACATCACTATGGGCCGCATCACATGGGTCAAATGTACATTACAATGGGCCTCATATCTGGGCTACATATACACCACAATGGGCCGTATCTCATGGGCCTAACATACGGTACGTGGGCCGCATCCACGGGTTGCACCAATGAGCCTCATATACATCAAGTGGGCTACATTAATGGGCCGCACTAATGGGCCTCATATACATCAAATGGGCCACAATATATGGGCCTCGCCAAATGGATCACGAATACACCACAATGGGCCTCAAATACAAAACAAGTGGGCGTCGTACATGGGCCAAAAATACATCATGATGGGCCCCATTGATAGGCCGCACTAATGGGCCTCAAATGGGCTTGGACCACACTAAAAATAATTTCACTAGTTGCAGGTGCAACATGTGTATCACTATACACTATCAGTCCATGGGCACATGGCCCACTAATGATGATCAACACGGTCCAAACATTGCCCAGGTAAATCAGCACCAACCAAACATTTTCCAAGTAAATCAGCACCACCCAAATATTGTCCATGAAGCCCGGCACCATCCAAACATTGTCCAACAGCGGCAGGACGGCTGGGACGTACATGTACATCATGTGGGACCCACAGAACTTGCTGACATCAATGGGACAGATGGGCCCCACCATCAAAACAAAATGGATGGACAGCAGGATGAAACACGCCAGGGGGAGGGACTGTGCATGGCATCCATGCCGCTGAGCAGATGGACGTATGGATACTACACATGTATCATGGTGGGGATCCACAGATCTTGGTGATGTCACTGCATCCCACCGTCCAGATGGACGGTGGAGATGAAACACATATTCGGTGGGGTCCACAGAACTTGCTGACGACACCACGTCAGCTATATTGCTGGTGCAAGCGTACACCAGCCAATCTTATTTATATCAGGTGGGTCCCACGTAGGGGTGGCCCACCATAATAATATATATATTAAACAATATTAAAGTATTATATACTATATACTTAAATATAATATAATATTATATATATAAGTATATATATACTCTATATCCACCGTCCAGTTACATCTGGACAGTGCAAATTATGTAATTGAAAGTGGGTCCCACATCGAAGTGGCCCACCATCTCCATTCATATATATAATATTAAAATAATATCAATATATATATCTACATATACAATATATATATTATATCATCCAGCCAGCGTCCAGCAACAGGGACGCTGGACGGACTGGATATAAAATAAGTACATCAAGGTGGAATACATATGCACGCTGTGGGTTACACACATGGCGTAGATCACATGTGTCAGCGGGCTCCACCATCCAGAAAATGCTGGACGGTGTGGATATATCACATGCCTTGTGTTCGGGCCCACTTGTTGTAGTCATAGCGGTAGCTATACAGCTGGTGGGACCTACACAGCTTACTGAGTACAACAGTTATATAGCTGGCGTGAGGTATTCCAGCCAAACCACTTCCATTTCAGGTGGTTCCCACGTGTGGCCTACCAGAGGTTTGAATCAAACTGATAGTTGTATTTCCCTTCGTCAGGGTCCGTCTAAAATGGACGGCCAAGGTGGGCTGGTCCGTTGGACGTCGGCAAGGCGGGTCACACGGTGGCCGGCATGGATATATAACACACACATCACATGGGTCCACAACATATGGGAAAGAGAGAGAGAGATAGAGAGAAAGAGAGAGCGATCAGTGGAGATGGGAGGAACTCCGCCACTATGAGCTCCTCCATATATGTGCATACATCAAGATGGGTCCCACCACAGGTGGGCCCTCAAATAGAGATTAATGATAGAAATTTCAAGATCACCCACCGATTCCGCTTCTTCAAGGCTCCATGGACTCCTTAGCTCCTTGTCTTCAACTTTAATGGAGGAAGATGAGGATTGGATGACTAAGATGGAAGATGGGGTAGTAAGGAGTGGGTCATACAAAGCTCCTCTCATGGGACTCTCTAGCTTGGACGTTGGGTTTCTCTTGGGAGGAAAATGAGAAAGGAGTGGTGTAAGGGATATGGCATGGGAATGTATGGGTTGCCTTGACTTTTTGGTAAGAATGGGATGGGATAGGTATGGGTGTTGTTGACTTGTGGGTGAGAGAGGGATGGGTGTGATGGGATAGGTACTTGACTTGTACATTGATTGATTGATGTAACGCATCGTAGAGATTCTCTCGAAATTTACAACGCGCGGCGTTTCCTTGAACCGAACGCGGGCCCACATCTCCTAGCTTGGGTATCGCCTCGGCGCGCGAGATGCGGCATCGGAACCACGGCGACGGCGCGGTCGTACTGGTACAAGTCTTGGGTCGAACCGACTCTGGAATACGGGATATGACTCGGGGTCGTGCGCAACTACCGATAAAAGCTGGCGGGTCACTGAAATTTGATTAGGAGGATCGTGGAAGCCTACGAAGCGGTACAGGATAGGATACGAGTCTTAGAGAGAAGGGATAGAGTGGGCTATCGAGTCACTATAAGGTCAACTCAGTTTCGAACTGAGTCAGACTGAGTTCGAGTCACGCTCAATAGACCGCATCTTAAGGTGAGCCATATTTTCTTTCTAGATTGAAATCATTTCAATTATCGTTGTGATTATTAGCATCATTTTTAAGATTAATAAATTTAGGTATAATTAACCATTGGTAATTCATCCATACTGACATTGGTTAATACATATCGTTATTAAAATATTAGTATTTTAGTGTGTCATTCTTAAAAGATTAATATTGACATTAGAGCATACCATTTATCTTCACCACAATGATTATTAGTGTCACTTTAAATAATATTAAGTATACTGTTAATATTAATAGTTATTTTAGATTTTTTTTATTCATCGTGGGTTGTTGTTAGATAAATTAACATAATAGTGGCCATTGTTAATATTCCTAAAATTAATAACCAATTTATAAATTTTATTCATTTATTATTCCCATTAACAATATCATTAATGACCACACAAAATAAAGTTCAAAATTCCATAATCAAAACCTAGAATTAAACCCTAGAACGAAACCCTAAACCTAAGTTATCCAAACCCTAGGTCATGATCTTAACCATAGGAAACATATAAAACTTGTATCTAACCATACAATTTACAATTCATGGTAGGATCTAATTCTAAGGGCACACGTGCTTCCTAGCAACATTAGTAGCAATCCGATCTATAAGGTGATGATTCTTGTAAGACCCGTGTCCTAGTCCGTACCGTTCCGTAGGCTTCTGCAGTCCTCTCGGTCGAATTCGACAACCCTCGACCTGTATCCGACGTTTGCGGGCGAGCCTAAGCGGGGTCCTGCATACTGAAGTCGGCTCGATCCGAAACTTATACCTTAGCGACCGCACCGTCGCCACGGTTCCAACGCCGCAACTCGCGCACCGAACCGATACCCAGGCCAGGAGATGTGGGTCCGCGTTCATTCCGAAGAAATGCTACGCGTTGCGAATTTTGAGAGAATCTATATGATATGTCCCATCAATCAATATTAAGTACAAGACTTACCCTAAGTACAACAACCCATCCCTCTTTTTTTTCATAAGTCAACTTTCTCTCTCCCCTAACCATCCCTCTTTTTACAATTTTCAACCACAACCATACATTCCCATTCCCTTCATTACAACACTCATCCCTTTTTAAAATATCATTCTCTCTTTCTCTCATTTCTCAAAACACTCTCCCAAGCTCCAAACGTCCAAGCCCTCCCAAGCTTTCCCAAATCAACAAGTGTGGCCCACCCCCTCATCTCTCATCCCCACCATAAGACTCCATCATCCACCGTTAAATGTTGAGCATAGGTGCATAGAAGACTGAGGGACCAAGGAGAAGGCCTAGAGGTGAGTGATCTACCATTGTTCTTGAATTTTTTTAGGGCTCACTTGTTGTGGGACCCACATGATGTATGCTTTGTATTTAGGGAGGGCCCATAGTGGCGGGGTCCCTCCCCTTCTCACCGATCTCTTTCTCTCTTCGTCTCTTTTTCTCTATATTCATTATGTTGAAGTGGACCCCACCAATATGTGTTATACCTACTCCATCCATCAGAAGGTGTGACCCACCATATTGTTGGTGAGGATCTACACTGTCCACTGTTGGGACGGTGGTAATCTCACCCACTAGACACTCAGATACATAGCTCAAGTTATAGACTGAGTGGAGATACCTCGTTTCAACACTTGAGGTCTTGGTAACGATCCCTAGTAAGGGTGGCTAACATGGAGTGTGCGTACTGACATGGGTGTATACTAACAAGCTAACCCTTCACCCTCACACACACACACACGCGCATACATATATATGTATGATATATAATATTATATCATATATTATATTATATTAAAATAATAAATCCCATGGTGGACCACGACCATGTGGGACCCACCATGGTGCCCGTGTGGTATCTAAAGGGTCCAGCATCCAGGGACGCTGGACGTAGCTCCACCATGTGTGAACTGACGAGGGGTGTGGGTAACAGTGAGGTGTGAACTGACATCGGTGAGTGGTTAACATTGAATTGTGGACTGCTCCTGCAGGCCCCACCGTGAGGTATGAATATAATCTAAGCTGTCCATCCTATTTCCTAACTTATTTTAGGCGTTGAGCCAAAAGATGAGGCCAATCCAACTATTTGGTGGGCCATAGCACAGAAAATAGTTATTTTGACCGTTAAAATTCACCTTGAGGTTTCTATACACCCAAAACATACCCAATATTGGGCTTGTTAGGCTCGTCCTAAGCTCAGGGACCCAGCCGACGGACTGGATCCCCTTGATATGGGCCCCACCTATGAAGAACTTAAAAAAAAAAGCAACACTGATGCTGTTGTTGTCAGCGTTCTGGACGCTGCAGCAAGCAGCGTCCGCTGCTTTGGATGACGCTGGAAAGTGGGCCCCATCTTAGGCCCCCACCATGATGTAAGTTGAACATGAACACCGTGCATCTGATGGGCCCTTTAGGGCAGTGAGCCCCCTCCAAAAATCAGCCGTAGGTGGTACTCAGGTGGCCCGCACTATCAGAAATAGTGAGAATTAAACGTCTGCCATTCAAATCCTTTGGATTTCACCCGAGTTTTAGACCCATATGAAATTTGTTTTTCCCCTCTATCCGGTTCCGTGTGCCCTTATCAACAGATTGGGTGGAAAATAAATGTTATGGTGGGCCCCCACGTGGGACCCGATGTATGTGCTCCATACCTTAGTGTGGCCCCACCATGGGATATGTACTTTACCCATGCTGTCCATCCCTATGGGACCCACCATGATGCATGTGTTGCATCAAAACCATTCAACCCTTTTTGCAAGCTCGTCTTAAGCTTGTGTTAGGAGAAAAATGAGACATATCGAGTATCAATAGACCACACTACATGAAACAGTGGACTTGAACATCTACCATTGAGGACCCCTTTGGGCAGAAGTTTTGAATCAATATAATACTTGTTTTCCTCCCTGCTCAGGTCCTTGTGACCTCATGAACAGTCTGGATGGGAAATGAATGACATGGTGGGCCCTCTAAATTTCTAATAGTGGGAATTATATCGCCACTGTTAAGTGAAGTATGGTCCAGATGATCCTTTGACTACGATTCATCTTTTTGTAATAATGCTCTAAATGATCTCTAGCAATAGGTGAATGATATGGATGGTTTGGGCTCATTTGATTTGACCCATTGAATCAGCCCATTTGATCAGGCCCATTTGATATATAAAGGCCCATAATTGAAGCCATCTTGATGTATTTGTGGCTCGTACATTGAGGCCCACCTTGATTTAATGTATTGCATTCGCACCGTCCAATCTATGGATGGTGGATGCGGATTGGCTGGAGTACCTCACACGAACTTGATAGCTGAGTTATTGACGTTAGCAAGTTCCATGGGGCCCACTTGAATTATGTGGTGTATTCCATGCCACACACCTGTTTTGCATCTATGCCGTCCATCCAGTTTTCTAGATCATTTTAAGACAGGCTCACCTTGATTGCATGTATTCTGTAGCCACATTGTCTATCCATTTTGATGGACGTATGACCCACCTTGATGCTTGTTTTTAACCACGCTGTCCTGTCCAGCTAGGATGTCGACCCCACCAATGTGATGCATGTAGTTTATATCCGTACCATTCGTCTATTTTGGAAGCGGATGGGGCCCACCATGTTGTACGTATTTTATCCATGCCGTCCACTTATGCGGCCCACCTTGATGAGTGTATAGCAGGCACGCTGTCCATCTATTGGGTTTATTTGACATGTGTGCAGGGCCCACCTGTTATGTATATTAGACCTATGTGTAGGGCTCACCTATCGTGTATTTGAAACCCATGGACCAGGCCCATTGTGCTGTATTTCCGGCCTATATGATGAGGCCCATTATGATGTATTCGAGGCCCATTGTGATGTATTCAAGGCCCATGGCTGAGGCCCAATGCGATGTATGTATGAATCGTTATGCTGTGTATGAATCCCTTGTATGGGCCACTTCTTGAGAGCAATGTTGGTTTAATATCCACATTGATGGGCAATGATGGTTAGAAGTCCTCATTGTGACCTTCCCTTAAGCCTTTTGTTAGGCTGATTATTGATGTTGATTATCGATGTTGGTTACCGATACCGATTATGAGTATGTGATAACATAGCATCATGATACATGCCCGTACGTATCATCTGCATGTTTGATATGAGATGTGGTTGACCATTGCATATATCATTGAGTAGGTTATTATGAGACTCCTTTATAGGTGGAGGTTGTCTCACATGAGCACACGGTATGTGTAGGATTGATGTATGACTGGATTATATGACTCATGCATCTTGCATTATGATTACTATACGCCCTAGCGACATCAAGGCTGTAGCCTCCATAGGCATATCGTGGATGGCCAGATGTGACACCGAAAATATGTTATTAACATCGGGCTGCCATAGATGGCCATGGGTGAAAATTCCTAAACCCTCTTGGTACTAGAGGACGCCTCAACGTCGAGACCGAGTGGATATGTATAAGCGCATGAGGGCCGTATACCAGTAGGCCGCGTCTCCCACTGTGTCGTGGTTGGTTGGGAGGGGGTGTGGCCTTACTCGCCTAAGGGAGTGGGCATAGCTAGGCTGAGTTTGACTAGCTCATGAATGGGTCCGCTATCGACGTGCCGAGTAGATATTGGCTGACTACTAGCCAGGTGGATAGTGAGGTCTATTCCACTTACCCAGTTGTGCGCTTGATGGGGTGGCAAGCTGGTGGAGAGTGTACTAGACCCCGGTGACAATCCCAGAGATGAACTGTACTGATATGTGAGCTTATTGAGCAGGAGTTGTATACTCATTTATTCATTCATTCACTATCCACTCGGGCTGGTGGTGTGCAACGCTTTGTTACATGTACCTTCGTAATTGTCAGGATTTCGGTTGGGGCGCGCGATTAACCTGAGATCAAAAGTTTACCACATTGTGTCTGACTATCCAAATTAGGTATGGGACTAGTTTGGATAGAAGTCCATTGTGATGGACCCCATAGCCTGCGATACTACGTACTACCATCCCGACTTCACACCCTAGCATGGTCATTCCATTCGCACTGCAAATTACATTACATCTGCGGCATATGACAATTTGGGTTATTGTGTTTCTGCATTTATATAGTCTAGGTATGGCTGACGCTATTTGTGTTACTCATAAGAAATGTATATCGCGTTGCATCCTCTGCATCTGATATTTGGCTCTCTATGATTCCTCATTTGTATTGTTAATTTGTATTGTGTATTTTAATATTGTATAACTCATGGACTTGTCAGTATTTTCGCTTACTCTGTTATCATAAGATTTATGATCTTGTCAGTACTTCTGTTTACTCTGATAATTCATGATCTTGTCGGTATTTCTGTTTATTCCGACATTATACGATTTATGGGTTACCAGTATTTCCGATGTTGTATGATTATGGCATTGTATTGAATCTTGGCACTTACCTTATACATACACTTACACCACCCTCTAAGCTTTCTATAAGCTTATGCACGATAAATGCGTGCAAGTGATGTTAGGTTGCAGCAGTGTTGAGCTTGGAGCGTATAATAGTCTTTTGGAGCTTGATTTTCAATTTATGTATTTTCCTTTCAGCATTATACTTAAATGATTATATTAGTGGATATGTGATGATGATGTTGCCTTTGTGAATTGGGTAATCTTGTGGTTATGCTTATTATGAGTTAATTGTACAAAAAAAAAAATCTCCTTGTAGAATCCCAGGATCGGAATCTGGTATATGAATACTAGGAGCTGAGAATGGGGTACTATGGAGGCTGTCAACATCGGATTCGGCGATCGAGATTCCTGTGAATTCGATTTTTGGGTTTGGGGCGTGACAATTCTTCCCCTTAAGCTTTCCATTTCCAAACTAGTTTGAGTAATAGTCTTTATTAGAATCACTCATGCGATCTTTTATAAATTCTTAAGGCATGACTTATACTTGAATTATGTTTGACAATTATGAACATGATTCCATACAATAATTGCTTACATGATGGTTTCCATTTAAATTTAAAATGATAGTTCCTATCGTGGCTTATTGCGATTATCATGAATTAACTTATGTCAGGTATGCCATAATTATATGATTTATCGTGGATTATTGTGAGTCGCTTATGGATTTCTATTTACTACATTTAATGGTGGGTGATCCCCCTTGTGTACGTGAACCCATACTTAGGATGTAACAAGATGGGTTAGTGAGGAATGGGCCCTCGATTTAGAGGTTATGTGGGACATGGAACATTAATGTGGGGTTTACCATCCATAGGGCATACGGCTTGAATGGCTTGAAATGACCTCTTTAACCGCTCTGATTTAATCTTACCTGACCCTTGTCGTCTCGATTAGTATTCCAAGCATTCTTTTACCGCTACGATTTAACACCTGTCCCATGTTTTGATGATTTCCTTGTGTGCCTTTGATAACCTAATCATGCGATGGAAATCCCCACTTATTGAATTTGATTGGCCACTGATCAATGGGTTTCATTAAGTATCCTAAGGTGGGGGAATCTCATGAGCCGGGAATGGTGGTCATGGGACACTATGCCCGAGCTGTTGGCCTACGTTGGGCGACTAGCCCACCGTAGTGACCATTGAGTTACTTAAATTGGCTGATTGCAACTAGATTAATAACGGTTGGCTAATTATGCATTCATAGCATATTGGCGATGACAGGTGGCTAATTTTAGATGCCGTAGCATGTGCCCTAGAGTTATTGGGGTATCATTTCGTTAGCTCCCAGACCATCGAATATCGACCCATTGTTCCGACTGGATGAGTTTTCCCAGGTCGATGATTGCATGGGTGACGAGCCCAAGTCCGACTGGATGTGCATCCCCAGGTCGATGTGCATTCACGCATCCATGCATATAAAAAGACTGCATCATGTATTGTTTTGATTGCCTTATCGTTTTAACTATGCTTAGCTAAGGCGGCGATGTGAAATCTAGAGGGGAATTCACACTGAGTTGGTCACTCACCCATCAAATATAAAACCGTACAGGTAGCATAGGTGACTTAAGTGATTTTCAAGTTCAGATTGATGAGGAGCTGGGTACAAGTGACAGGGATGCACGACCGTATTGCTGAGAGGAGCTGCGCGGTCTTACAGCTTATGTTTATATTCTTCTGTTATTTTTCATGTGTTAAATTTTGTGAATTCTTGTATTTGTTAGATTGAGACATTGGTTTGTATAAGTCATTATGGGCAACCTCTTGTATATTCTAAATGTAATTGCAATTTTTTCTTTATGCTTACTTGTCCATTCTATGCTCATCTACTTACTCTGAATGAAGGGAAAAAAATATATACTCGAATTTGACCACCCTTTAAGGTTAACACTCGGGTTTTGGGAAACGAGTCATATACTCGGGTCCTAAAAACACGGGGTGTTACACTACATCCTCGAGTGCACCAAGAGAAATCAGACTTTTCTTCATATCAGGAACGTGCCTGACATCAGTCAGGGTATGCTCCATCCCATCAAACATCTTGATGCTCACCGTACCAATAGCCACAACATTACAGACATTATTATTGCCCATAAAAACTTGTCCACCATCGCATTCTCTGTAACCGGCGAACCAACATTGATAAGGAGTCATGTGATATGACACTCCTGTGTCTAGGATACACTCATCAACATGATTGTCGTGAACATATCCGATCATGAACACAGACAGAATATCACCACCACTTGTTTCTTCATCAGATGTGACAACATTGGCCTCCTTGGAAGAAGCCGCTGAATTTTCTTTCTTCGCTTTAATATTTCTATAATCCTTCTTCATGTGTCCAGACAACTCATAATTCCAACACTTTAATTTTCCTTTGCCCTTGCCCTGGGATTTGAATTTAGGTCTTGAAGATCATGTACCTTGCGCAGAATCTCCGCCCCTCGTAATCAGTGCATCGGAAGATGCCCCCATGTCGTCGTTTAGCTTTCTCATAGCCTTCCTTAGAAAGGCTGAGATAACGGTGTCGACACTTAGGGTTTTATTTGCGGTGTACATCGTATCCCTTAAAGACTCATACGATGTAGGAAGAGAATTCAACAATATACATGCATATTCCTAATCTTTGATCACTTCCTCTATATCTAGCAATTTGCACATCAATTTATTAAAGTTGTTGATGTGGGCTTTTAGGTCGCCACCCTCTGCCATCTTAAAAGTATAACACTGTAGCTTCAAGTGTAGGCGATTTTCAGAGGACTTCTTAGTATAGATGTTCTATAACTTTGCCCACAAACTAGCTGCAATTTTCTCCCTCAAAACATTACAGAGAACCTCATCCATGAGGCATAAACGGATAGAGGATATGTAAGGCCTGTATCTTAAACCGTACCGTTCCTTAGACTTCTGTGATCTTTCCCATTGAATTTTGGTAACTCGCGACCTGTAATCAGCGTTTGCGTCCGACCCTAAATCGTATCCGGTAGATCTGAGTCGGCTTGACTCGAAACTTGTACCCTAGCGACCGCATCGTTATCACGGTTCCAATGCCACGTCTCGCGCACCGATATGATACCCAGACTAGGAATTGTGGGCCCACATTTATTTTGAGGAAAATGTCACACATCACGAATCCCGAGAGAATCTCTATCCAATCCATCCCATCAATCAATCAATCACAAGTCAAGTACATCCCATCACAACCCATACCTAACCCATCCCTCTCTCACCCAAAAGTCAACCAGGCCCATACCCTCCATGTCATTTCTTCTTACAACACCCATTCCTCTCTCCCATCTCTCACCCATTCCATCTTATCTCCCTCCATTTTTAAGCAACCATGAGAGAAAAATCCTAAGGAGAGAAAAGAAGCTAAGTGTTAGGCCCACTTTTCTACCCCCAAATCCCACCATCCAACCCTTCAATCTTCATCATCCTCCATTAAAGAGAGAGCTTAGGAGCCGAGGATTCCAATGAGCTAAAGAAAAAGACAATCGGTGGATATTTTGTAGGTTTAGATTTTAATTTTTACGATAGACCAAGTGAGGCCTACCGATTGATGGTATGGATCCTATTTGGGACCCATCTTGATGTATGCTTTGTATCATGTATCGAGGGACCCATAGTGGCGGGGCCCCTCCATCACACATCTCTCTCTCTCCCTCTCTCTTCCTTGTTTGTGGCCCACCATGATGCATGAATTTTATCTACGCCGTCCACGTAATGGGCCCACCTTGCTGGACCATCTAGCGAACGGGCTTGTTGCCTGTCCGTCTGGACAAGCCCAGATGAAGAGAAAACATAAATATCAGCTTTATTCAAAGCTGATGGGTCCCACACGTGTGGACCCACCTTAATGTATGCGTTTCATCCCCACCGTCCAGCTGCTGGACAGTGGGACTCCACCTTAATATGTATTATATCAGTCGTCCATTCGTTTTTGTTGGACGTGGGACCCACCCCACACGTGCTGCACGTGTGGGGGTGGGCCCCACCTTGATATATGTATGTGTTTTATCAACACTGTTCATCTCTATGGGGACCACCAGCAGTATATAGCTGCTGTTTTAACGACAACAAGTTCTGTGGGTCTGATCCTGAGGTATGTATCTCATCCACACTGTCCGTGCATAGTACGTGGGGCCCACCTCGATGTCGTGCTGCATCCAGCACGTGGGACTCCACCGGCTATATAACTATTGTATTGACGTCAGCAAGTTCTGTGGGTCCCGCATGATGTATGTATTTCATCCCGCATCGTCCAGCAGAGGTGGGACGGTGGGTCCCATTGCAAGACATCAACAAGTTTTGCGGCCCTGATCATGGGGTGTGTTAAATCCAGACCGTCCATCTGCGCACCTCACCATGATCTATACAACTGCTTCAGCAAGTTCGGTGGGTCTGATCTTGAGGTATGTGTTATATCCAAACCGTCCATCCACCTTGCGAGTTCGTCTTAAGGGTTGAGAAGAAAAAATAAGACAGATTTGTCTATCAAGTGGACCACATTGCAAAAACCAGTGGGGATTGAACGTCTACCATTGAAACTGTTTTGGGGTCACAGAAGTTCTGGGTCAATATGAATTGTTTTAAAACAGTGGAAATCATTATCTCCGTTGCTATTTATGGTGTGGTCCAGATGATCTTTCGATCATTATCTCCACTGTTATTTATGGTGTGACCTATGTGATGCAGCCCACTTGATGTTTATGTGGCCCATGTGATGTGGCCCACTTGATGTTTATGTGGCCCATGTGATGCGGCCCACTTAGAGGTGTGCAAGATGGACCCGATCCGGCGGATCCGACCCGATCCGCCCCGATTCAAACAGAACTGATGGCCTAGATCGGTCAGGTTCGGGTGGGATCGGGCAGATCTGAATGGTATTTGAATCGGATTTGGGTAAGTAGCAAATCCGACTGAACCAATCCGGAATCCGATCCGTTTGGATCCAATCCGATTCGATTCGATCTGATCTGCACAATATTCCTTCAACCTTATTTCCTTTAATGTTGTCTACTTGAGATTAGGATATACCTCATTTTTTTAAAATACTATAAAATGATTTAGAAAAATAGATGGACGACACGGATGGAATAAATATATCATGATGTGTGGTCCACAGAGCACTAACTACCAGCATGGCAGGGGAGTAACGAATTAGGCTCTCCTCTCAGGTAGCGCATGGCTCGAGGTGCATTGAGCATCGAGCTTGCCAGGCTGCTAGGGGAGTAACCAATCAGTCACAGTCAAGCTCATGGGAACTTTCCTCGAGGTCGAGCTGTGTGGGCCCCACCGTGATGCATGTCTAACATCAACACCGTGCATTTGATGGGTTCCCTTTAATTTATGGGATATCCCAAAAATCAGCAGTATACGAAACTTAGGTGGGCCATACCATCTAAAATCATGTGAATACATTCCTAAAACATATAAAATCATATGGTGGGGCCCACATAAAACTTGGATGCATCTGAAACTTGGTATGACCCGTCATTCAAGTGGGACACACATAATGGATGGTCTGGATTTGTGAACCACACTCGGTGGGCCCAAAAATGATTATTAATATTTTAATGGAGGGTAACCCGTAATGTCACCCAATTTTGAACGAGAAGTGAACTGGCAGTGGCGGGTGTACTGTGTACATGCTTCTGTGCTGACGTAAGCAAGTTATGTGGGTCCCATCATGAGGTATGTGTTATATCCAAACCGTCCATCCATTTGGCGGGCTCGTCTTAAGGCCTTAGCCGAAAAATAAGATAGATTTAAAGATCAAGTGGACCACACTGTAAAAAAAATAGAAAATTCGATCTAAATCCTACCGAACCCGATCTGACTCGGTTTCCCTGACCAAGTCGGACTCGGTTCAGGTTAGGCCAGTACTGCACCGGATCGGATCGAGTTGGAGGACCCAGACTCGGTTTTGGATCGGATCAAGTTCGGATCATGTACTGAAAGTCTCGGACAGAATCGGGTTGGACCCAATCCAGTCTGACTCGACTTGATGCCCTCCTTTAGGCCCACTTGATGTATATGAGGCCCCTGAGATGTGGCCCATTGCGATATATATGAGACCAATGAGATGCGGCCCATTGTGATGCATATGCGGCCCGTATTTAAGGCCCATTGTAATGCATATGCGGCCCATATTTGAGGCTCATTGTCATGCATATGCGGCCCGTATTTGAGGCCCATTGTGATGTATATGCGGCCCATGTAATGAGGCCTATTGTGATGTATATGCAGCCGTATATGAGGCCCATTGTGATGTATATGCGGCCCGTGTATAAGGCCATAGTGATGCATATGTGGCCCTTGTATGAGGCCCAAGTGATGTATATATGGCCCTTGTATGAGGCCCAAGTGATGTATAGGTGGCCCTGGTGTGAGGTCCGATGTAGTGTACATGAGGCCCTTATATGAAGACTAATTGTGATGAGTGATTCCACCATGATGTATGTGTTATATTCACACAGTTCATCCATTGCTCTAAGGTCGTGGGCCCCATTGCATTGAGAGGCCCACCCTGATTTATGGGCTATATGCCCACCATAGAGGCCCACCCTGATTTATGGGCTATATGCCCACCATGGGGCTGCCTTATGAGGCCCATCATGATGTATGTATTACATATATGACGTGCATCCATTTCCCTAATTTGTATAAGGGTTGTGGGCCCTATAGAGAGTTAAATTCAAATCTCGAGTGAACCACACACTAGGAAACAATAGTGGTTAAATGTCCACCGTTGAAGTCCTCCCTAGGGCCCCTTATTAAGCCCATTACCTTAGGAGTAATGATGGTTAAATGTTCACGTTGTAATCTCCCTAAGGCCCATTATTAGGTACATTCTCATCTCATCTTATTGGGCTTACCGCAGACCGTTAGGCCCCCATTGATGATACCCATTTCACCCTACCGGGCTAAACCAAACCTTTGGGCCCCCATTCATGCTAACGATACCCATCCTTCCTTATTGGGCTTATCCCAAATCATTGGGCTCCCATCGATGATAGTAATTTCTCATCCTACCTTAGTGGGTTAACCCAAACCGTTAGGCCCCCATTGATGTTAGTGAAACCTAGTGAGCTAACCCAAACTGTTGGGCCCCCATTTACGTTAGTAATACCCATTAGGCTAACCCAAACCATTGGGCCCCCATTTATGTTAGTAATACCCATTGGACTAACCTAAACCATTGGGCCCTCATTTGATAATGGTGTTTTCCACCATACCCTGTAGTACTGCCCAAACCTTGAAACCCACCTTATGTTCTTACCGGGCCTTCCGTAGAAATGAGGCCCACTTAGATTCTTGTTTTGCCCAAATTTTGTAACCATGCCCAAGGCCCACTTAGGTGTGGAGCAGGCTACCCAATCCGCTTGAAGGACACATAGTCCTAAATGTAGGAACTCCACCAAAACCCACTTTGTGTATGTATCAGGCTTCCCATAGAAAAACCCAATTTATTACATGATATAGAGGTTAAGAAAGCCCAATTGTTCACCCTATTAGCTCACCTTATGAACTCATCTTATATGCCCACTTGACTCACCACAAGAGGTATATCCTACCTTTATACCCCATTTGCTAGGACCTCTTGACATGTACATATCTTCCGCATCGTCCATCTCTTTGTTGAGACAAGTGCGAGGTCTATCCTTGACATTAGTGTACCATCTAGGTCATCCGTTGTTTAGTACATCATTACCCTTTGCCGTAGATAAAAGAATATGTAGTATCAGGTTTGGTATGTCCACTATGTAGAATCTATCTCGACGTATGGACTAGACCCGTCGTCCCCGTTTTGGATCATGAAGAGCCTTAGAAGGCTTATGTAAGACATATCGCATAGGCTCCTATAGTTGTATAAGGAGCACGCCTTCCAGCTTATACTCGTAGTATGTGATATGCTGGTGATAGTCAATTATGGATTATTGTTGTTTGCCCTATCAGTTAATTATGCCTATGTACTTTATTACATCATGATACATGCTCATACGCATCATATGTATGGTTGTTATGAGGAGTGATTGATCATAGCATATGCCATTGGGTTGGTTTATTATGGGACTCATTATGAGATAGAGTTGCCCCACATGAGCATGGTACGCGCAGGATTGACACATGACTGGATGGTATCACTCATGCATATTATATTTTGTGTGACATGATCAGTTGGTGCCCTAGCAATATCAGGGTTGTGGCCTCCACAGGCACATCGTGAACGCCCAGATGAGACTGAAAATCTTTTTCTACATGGGGTGCTATAGATGTCCTTGGATAAAATTTCCTAAACCCTCTTAGTATCAGAGGACGATTCAACGTCTAAACCAAGTGGATACATGAGTGCATGGATGCTGAATACCAGTAGGTGGCGTCTCCTACTATATCCTGGTCGGTTGGGAGAGGGTATGACCTTATCCACATGAGTGAGGGGGCTGTAAGTTAGGCTAAGTTTGACCAACTCATAAATGGGTCTGTTATTAACGAGCTGGGTAGGTATTGGCAGACTACTGGCTAGGCAGATAGTGAGGTCTTTTTCACTCGTTAGTTGTGCGGGTAGGGAGGCGGCAGCCATTGTGGAGTGTACTAGACCCCGGTGATGATCCCAGAGATGTACGGTACTAATATGTGGACTTACTGAGTAGGAAATTGCGTTCTCGACATTTGACTCATTCATTCATTCATTCATTATCCACTTGGGCTGATGGTACGCAACTAAATCATTATGTGCACCTTCGCAATGACCATAGTTTCAGTTGGGTACATGACCAACCTAAGATCAAGAGTTTACCACATTGAGTCTAGCTATCCAAATTTAGGTATGAGACTAGTTTGGATAGAAGTCCTTTGTGATGAACCCCACAGCTTATGATACTACGTACTATCATCCCGACTCCACACTCCAACTTGGTCATTTCATTCGCATCGCATATTGCATTGCATCTTCAGCACATAACATTTCATTTGCTATCTTCTGTTTTGCATAGCCTAAATAAGGTTGATGGTATTATGGACTTGCCAAGATCTGCATATTGCATTACATCTGCGGCATATGGCATTCGGGTTGCTATGTTTCTGCATCTATATGACCTAAATGAGGCTGATGGTATTCGTGGCTCGTCAGAGTTGCATATTGTATTGCATCATCGGTATATGAGATTTGACTCATTATGACTCTACATTGCATAGCCGATCTACATTGCATACTCTGATATTGAATGACTTATGGACTTGCCAGTATTTCCGCTTACTCTGACAATTATATGCTTGACACATGCATTGCATACACATACACCACCCTTTAAGCTTCTTGTAAGCTTATGCACGACCATTGCATGCAGGTGACGTTAGGTCGCAGTGGCATTGAGGTAGGAGCTTGGAGGCCGAGCTTTGTGGAGATTTTATTATATGCATGTATTTCCTTTCAGCATTGTAATCAACTATTTATATTAGTGGATATGTGATGATGATGTTGCTCTTTTGATTTGGGTACACTTATGGTTATGCTTATTTGTTAAAAAAAAAAATTCACATTGAAAATCCTCTGTGTAGGATCCCAGGTTCAGAATCTGGCGTATGAGGGCTAAAAGCTGAGAATGAGGTGTTAAGGAGGCTGTCAAAGCGCCGGATTCGGCGATCGAAAATTTTGTGAGCCCAGTTTTCGAGTTTGGGGCGTGACGGGCTAAAGCATTATTATCAAGGTTTTCCCATTCTTCATCTTTCATAGTAGATTTTCGCTCCTCAAGGGCCTTAATCTCGCCTTGCTTGGTTAAAAGGCTAATCATCTTAACCTTCCATAACTCAAAATTACTTTTGCTTAGTACTTCTCAATATCAAACTTGTCGTTTTCCATTATTATTAATCCTGCAGATTCAGATCTGTACCCCAACGATTTCTTTGATACTACTCATTAGGGATTTGTACCGCGGAATCATACAGATCTAAATCTAGGATAAAAATCCAATAACGTCAAGCAATCAGAAGAGAACACAGATTTAACGTGGAAAACCCTTGCGGGAAAAACCACGGCACAAAGCGACATAAATCCACTATGAAAAGAAATTACAAAGAGAGAGGACTTGCCTGATTGGAATAATTTCGAATCTCACCCTTGCTACATCATTTGATAACCCTAGAACCCTTTTAGGAACCCTTGGAAAACTTTTAGAAAGCTTTAGAATAGCCCTAGGGACCCCTATTTATAGTTTAGGAAACACTCCTTTTGCACCGACCTTAGAACAGTCCAGAAATTGCCACAAATTTACGCAGTCCATGCTATTCTGCGTAACCCTCGACTAGTCGAGCCAGGTACTCGATTGGTCGAAAGACCCCCTTGACCGGTCGAAACTGACCCTTGATTGGTCGAGACCAAAAAATACCGCTTGCTGGCCTTTGAGTCAAGCGGACCTCGAATGGTCGAGCAGCACGTCGAAAGATTTAAGACATCTGTCTGACAACAATCAGTAGGTTCATGTCGAACAATCCACCCCATCCAAATCTTTAGAGAAGTCACCCATAAAGACAAAGAAAAATACCCAGGAAATCGTCTATAAATTCGGGTGATATAACTACTCCCCAAAGCTCAATCATCCATTTGGAATGATGAAGTGGATAATATAATACTAGATATGTTAATGAAACAAGTTCAGTTCAAGCGCAAAGGTGATAATAACTTCAAAAGAGATATGTAAGACTGTTGTGTAAGAGATAACTAACAATGTCGCCATTTTCTTTACAACAACTAATATCCAAAACTGTCTTCAAACATTGAAGAAAATGTACACATGTGTGGGAGATGCTCAATGCCCATAGTTTAGATCGTTTTGGACAACATTTATGATGCTTACATGAAGGTTTAATATAATGTTATTCAATTTAATAATTGTTACTTGAATTTTTTAATCAACATTGGTTGTTGGTCTTTGACATCTATATTATATTATCTTGTGGTATGCAATAATTACTGCCGTACTTGGATCATATATGTATGAAGTTCATAACACGATACAAGGATCTAGCATTCATCATTGGAAACAACCAAGCAACTAGACGATGTGCTCAAATCGACAACATACTCTCGGGGGGTTCGAGGCAGTTAAGGAAAGTTAATGATTTGATGATATATACATTTGACCTTAATGATGAGACGTTGCTACTTTTATCGAATGATGTTATGGACAGTATATCACGCACAGAAATTCAAGCACCAAAAAAAGATTATTCAGGATCTAAATCTCAAGCTCATGAAATATAAAATTTATCATTTTATTTTATTAATACATTCATTTCTCATTCCAGCTTGTTAAAATTTTCATTCCAACAATTAACCACATTCCATGCACAAAACATTACCACAAATTTTCATTCCATTAATATTTGAATTTAATAATTGTACGTGAGAAAGGAAATGTATTTCATTAATTGCATCGGTCTTTACACTAAACTTTAAGGAACTCATCAACTACTTCTAGATAAAATCAATTCAATAATAATTTTCAGCATCTTTGAGATACTTTAGTACAATACACAAAGTATTTAAATAGGGTGAATATAACAACTCAATATAATCACTTCATTCCCAAGTTGAAAATTCCATGTTAGTACCAAAACATAAGCCCAGCATATTGAATAAATTCAATGTAAAAATAAATTAATAAATCACATAATATGGGCATTCAATAATTAATAAAAATGTAAAATAAATTATAGTTATTTGTAAACTTTTTTTAGTAATACAGGGAAGAGCACCAGCATGTTCTAATCCTTTTAGGGGTTGACCCAAGGTAGAGCACCAACGTGTTCTAATCCTTTTAGAGGATGACCCAAGGCCGGTGTTGGTCCTTTAGGAAATGACCCCCGACATAGCACCCATGCAAATGTGTTGATCCTTTTGGGAATGACCATAGGCAGAGAACCCATGCTTGATTCACTTAATATCATATTAAATTATGGAAAACACCATAACATGCAAACAATTTAAATATTCAGTAAATGAAATGTTCACAAGTTCGACAAATAAATAAACTATGCCTTTAATCACATACATTACGTATAATATTACGTCCAAGGACAAATATTTGATTGTCATGATAATCATAATTATGACTAATGTTTCTATAAACATTAAAAGAGAGACGATGACGCATGCTATATAGTATAAAAAACAATGCATCCACAACATCAAGGAAAAGACAATATCTTATGTTAAACAAATGAAAATGTTTATATCTACCGACATCAAATAAGAAGATGTAATATCTAAGCTTAATGTATAGCATAAACATGAAAATTTCAAGTCGAGAAAGATCGCGTACCTAATATGAGTGTGAGGTAAACTAAGAAAATTGTTGGGATATATGTGTAACTCTATGGTTCGATGTAATCTCCAAATCGTCTTGACTCTGTTGGATTCAACGCGATTCAGTATGACTTAATGGAGTTCGTATGAGCTAATGATGCTTTAACCTAATATTATACATGCCGACCTATCATCCCTCGATTTAGGGTTCTCGAATCTAAAATCTAACGTTCAACTATTTAAAGGTTCAATTCACTAAGTCAACTTAATGAGTCACCTAACTAAACTACAAATGATAATCTATTTATATAAAATAATATGAGAATAAAAAATACTTGAAAAGTGGCACATCTAGAGTCTAGACTCAACCTAGGATTGACTCATCTTTGGCATTCAATGGGTCGCAAGCATCGAGCTGACTCAATGAGTCACTTGATCAACACTCCTCTGATTTACTTTTTTCCTTCTCTTCTTCTTTTTTTATTTTCTTCTTCCTTTTTTGTCTTCACTCTAGCCACGTTCGACAAGGAACATTAGACCCTAACAAATACTGGACTCAACTCGACATGGCGAGTCACCGTAACTTGCCTCTCTCTCTCTCTCTATGTGTTGTAACCCGAAGATTTTATAAGTTTCCAAGTCCTAGATCTAAGGTTATACATAGAACTAGTGTCAGTTGTGTAAGAAAATCAAAGTTGCACTCATGGACCATCTATTCCTAACACTAGATTGATCTAGTTGGTCAAGTGATTACACATTGATCATGTGGGCCCCGATGTAGATTATTTGGACCTTGAATCAAAGCTTATACAAAGGTTTGCACCAGTTCTTGATTAGAGAAGATGCCCAACTCTTTAATGGTAGATTTCGGTATACAGTAAATCTTGATGTGTCTTTTGTTATGGATGGTTTAGATTATGGATATGAAACTTGTAGACTCATCTTTTAGAATCTTTGAATCAAAAACATCGATGGGTTTAAAGATGAAAGGTGTCAACCCACAACCGTAGAATTCTTATAAAACTAGGAAAGGTGGGTTAATGCAGTTTCCCAATGGCTGTGAGATTCCAAAAATTGTCGGATGGAGTGGCCCACAATTTGGACGGTTACAATTAGTGATTGACTTCCAATGAAAATAAAAGATGGAGAGGAAAGAAAGAATTGTCGCAAGATACAGAGATACATTTCAGTTCCTTAATAACATATAACGTTGAGGTCTTGAGCATTGTTTGATGGTAGTAAATGGACAGTCTGGATGAGCTGGGGATGATTCACATAGATCATGGGTGAGTTGGGAGCAAAAGAACATATAAGGTTTCCATTTTAGATTTCTTTTCGCAAGCAGGAAGAACCATGGAGAATGTGGTTTACCTACGGTTTACTTATGATGATTAAGTGGGGTCCACAGGATGTTTATGGGCAATCCACCTCATCCATCCAGTTTTCTATGTGGTGCTTAGATATGGGCTCTAAGATCATACAAATCCAAACTCAGGGGAGTTGCATAACATAGAATGGTTAGGATTAAATGTAAGTCATTGCAGCTTTTAAGATTGATGATGGATGGTCTGGATAAAGGGTATTAGGTCCTATAAGGGTAATGTCGCCAACATAACGTAGACAAGTAAGAGATGGTGCATTGCTTTGGAAAGTCTATCGTTGGACTAGCTTAAGCTTGGAATGACTCTGGCTTCCGAAGAGATGCACAGACCTAGGGGTACATATGAGACCTATTCCTGTTATGATTCCTTTCTACCCCGACATGCCCCTACACTCTAATAAATCATCCACAATGGTGAAGTCATGCACATGTGGTGCAGGATTACGGGTAGAGCCACAACGCATGCCTTGTGCCATCTTTTAGCTCATAAAGGAACTAGCTAGGGCAATCCTGACAAACACAAGGAGTTCTACGAAAGCCCAATTCTCCAACAGAGACACATTCAACATGTTTAAATCTTGTTTCTCGTGACACTAGCTATCCTGATCTCGAAGGTGTCTAAGCTATAGAATAGCCAATCTTCGAGCTCTTTAGAGAAGGAGAATCATCTCCAATTGATCACCTTGCCTCCTACGAGGAATGACATGCTTCAGGGGAGACATTTCAAAAGAATACCTATAGGGGAACTTTCCATATTCCTCAGCTTTGCCCTAGCCGAGCCATGGCTTAGTACTTAGCTCTACTACTAACAGCCACCGGTTATGGGAAGTCCTCAAAGAAATGTTTGTCCTGCAATTCCATCACTATAATGTTAGAGTCACAGAATGTCAATTATGAATGATGATCCAACACACAAGAAAAGTCATATAGACTTTACCCATTTAAGCAAGATTTATTCTACCGCGACTCAAGTCTGTTAAGAACATTCAGATAGTTGTTAAGAGTATTGGATAAGTAATATCGGTCATGTCATGCCACAATGATAGGACTGGCAAAAGACCCATTAGAAAATCTAGGAAAAAATGGCAAACAAGATTGGTTGCAATGTTTGAAAACGAGGAAGTGACCCGTCAAATTTTCAAGACCAAATGACAAAAATGTTAAGAAGATACCATGTCAACAAAAAGGGAACATAATCACCTTGAGAATCCTGGCAGGCTAGAAAAGAGATACGCTAACATGCTCAATCTAGGAACCATGATAGGGAAGACCGAAACCATGAAATGTCACCGCCACTCTCCACTAACATGACGACAATCAAGGCCCATCGCCCACCTCTAACCTCCACTAGGATGGAGCCCCTTATAGTTGAATGGGGGCATGACACGCATTCTTGCCACATGTTGTACCCCTAGGCATAAGAGTGAACTAATGTATATTTTGCGAATACCATCAAAATGAAAGACTAGTAATAAAACAAAGATTTCGTACACCCCTAGTCATAAAAAGGAAAAGGTCAGACACTTAAAATTACCTTCGTGGCTCCGAGTCTGTGTATGGATTGCCAACTCAACACCTATATGTTCATGACTCTATGCATCCTTGGCTCTGTGCTCATGAATGCAACCTAGCGCCTATGTTTAAGGCCATGCGATCACCTTTACAACTTGGCCCCATAGCACATCGCTATGCCTCTCATAGAGAAAAGCCTACACCTAGTGACTCTAGTCTGATGTGTACCACATTTAAGCTCTATCCATCAAGGTTTATGACGAGACCCAATGCCACTCCAACTACTTGCGAAATCTGAACTGTAGTTTTATCAATGGCCCCAAGGTCTAGCATAACTTGAGGCTGTTGTAGCATCCAATTACAATTATATGCATGCACATGTATCATGTGCATTGCTTGCATTGTGCACATCATGCATATAATATACACTATCCATATCATGTACATCATGTGTACTACTTGCATTGTTCGCGTCGCACGCATTGTTCGCATCACACACATTATATGCACTACTTGCAACATATTCATTAGGTGCATCATGTATATCATGTGTATGTAAACTATTTACATTATGCTCGTTCTAGTACACACACATGCGCTGAAAATCATAGCTCACTCATGAGGTGAGAGTTAGGTGCCTCAATTGACCTAATGTGCAAATAGAGCAAAGGCATAATCAACTATGCTTTTCCCATGAGACGTGAAACTGGTGTGGCCCCAAGTTAGATTTAGGACGCCTACTATTACGCATATGACACATAAACCCTAGAGATTGGTGTCCACCCAAATGCTTGGCCATTTCATGCAATCTCACCCATGTGTCCGCATATGCAACATATCAAGAAGAGCTAACCCTTAAGAAGACTATAAATAATGGTATGAGGCTAGACTTCCTACCATGAGGTTGCCGACCTAAGTTGAACAAACGTAGTCACACTCTCCCTGTTTACCATGCCAGCACGACCCATAGCCTAGGTTGGACTAACATAGACACGCGCCTCCTGCCTACCATACTAACACAGCTATGATCCCAAGATAAACTAAGACAAACACAAGCTCCTTATCTACCACACTGACACAACTACAAGCTTAAGATGGAAAGATATAGCCACACACTCCTTGTCTACCGCATCGACATGGCCTCAAGCCTAGGTTGGACTGACGCAACCATTCGCTCCCTATTTACCATGTTGACATAATCACACATAATCTCTTAATATTCCCCACAACACACATTACGATAGTTGATCTCAAGGCTATAGTACCTCTTGCAATCGATAGTGGAAAAACAATATAGTTCATAAATACCATAACCGAGTAATCACCGATCTTCCAGGCACTCCCTAGAGCCACTATTTTTTACACACACCCACACCATATGGCCACTCCCCGGTGCCACTTACCTAAGTACTACTACAAAATGGTGCATAACACCAAGGGTCGGTTGATCATTTGAGATAGTTAAAGATTCATGCGTCTTTACATGCACTGCACATATTGCCACTCATCATACATATCCATTCGCATCTAAATATATTGCATGCATCTTACACACCCATTAATATCACACACGTTACATAAACATTTTTATATTTAATTGCTTTGCATAGTTAGCATTCTTTTCTAATCACCCAATCCCTTAGGAATGATTGAGGGCATTTGTAAGCCTTCTTCACTTCGTTAACCTCTACTCTAGTTGTTGGTAGACCCAAGTCACAATTTTCTAAGATCCTTATGGTTACCTGTGAAGGATTGCATCAAGTTAACTTAATTGAATGTCCACGATAATTTCTACAAGGCTATGCATTCTGACTCTATTTTCCATGTTATGCATATGAAAACATCACAGGCGATAAAATATAAGACATGCTTAAAGTTGATTTTATTTATGAGTGTAGTCGCATTGTAATCATCTGATGAGAAAATGTCAAAAATCACAATCATATCTCATATCAGATACATTAAATGACAAATAGCTTTCACTACTATTATAAAATTATGTCATGTGCTTTCAATCATTTATTGTTTCAAAATAGAATGAGATAACATAAGAACCCTTAACATCTTAAATAACCCCCCTCTTAACCTACTAGCCTCTACTTCACTCCCTACAAGCTCTTGAGAATAGTTAGGGAGGTTGGCTAAGCTTACCTGCAAATCTAACATCTCTCATTGTGGCTCAACCAACTACTCCTTCTTGCCTTAGGGGATGGCCTGTGTGGTCTCCACCAATTCCTTAGCATCAATAACTCTAATCTCTGTTGCATGTTCTTGTCTCAACTACGGCAAGAAGCTCCTTGAGATTTGCAACTTTCCATCGAGTCGCACCAAGAGTCTCTACTACCTCACAATGTCTTCCTCTGCCGCCTCGGTATAGTTGGTTGTCACATTGCCAACTGAAGGATTTCGGCCTTTAAAGCCAATAGTAGATCCCTTTGCTCTTAGGAAACCTATACGACAATAGCCTCAGCCCTGATCTACTCTAGTTGGCTTGTCACATCCGAAAACCTGACTAAAAGACCGTCAACCAGATCGACGTCTACCTCACCCACACAGTGCTAGACAACAACACATATCTCGCTCCACATGAAGATTATACCAATTACTAGGATCATCCAACTTGCAGAGATAAGGTATGCCATATATTAAACCAAATTTGTTGAGAGCTATTGAGGTTCGGAAGTAGGAGCCATAACCTTTGTGGGAGCGCCCAAATGGACTTCTTCAACAAAGGCAGTTGCAATGGCATCCTCCATAGTAACCCTAAAATGGGAGTCATTACTTGATCGACGACCTCCAAAACAATCACAATCTTTGACATGTGTTACCCATACAGTACGCCACATGTTACCGATATAGCATGCCGCATGAAAAGGTGGGGTCTTAAGGTCTATAAATACCCCATGCCCCCATAATTTTGAGAGCCTATCCATTTCACCAATTTCCTTAGTAATGTAGTGTAATTAGGCCATCATTACAATTTACATTACTTGTTAGCTGGTGTTAGAGTATTTTGACTTCCAACATGATTGTTTGTTTAGAATATAATGACTAAGTAAAAATCATGTTAGCTGGTGTTAGAGTATTTTTGACTTCCAATATGATTGTTTGTTTAGAATATAATGACCAAGTAAAAATCATATTAGAGTCCTTTTACAACATTTGTTTAACTCTTTTAAATGCCCTATCAATAAAAAATGAATGATAGGGTGCTATTAGTTTCATATATTTCCGTTGGTTAGATAATTCTGTAGACATTCATACATCATTGGTATTCATTTTCAAGGATATACATAAAAAGTACATAAAACTAAAAAGTTTTATTGATAAATGGGTTCTTATTACATCCCAAGCTGTGTTATAGCATATACCTTTAATTATATTCTAAGGAAAATACTATAATTTTAAGACAAACCAAATAAAGATAACCGACAATGCATAAACAATTTTATTTTATATAAATAAAATAAAATATTTAGCCCTTTGGAGGGGTTAAATTGTTAATTAACTTGAACAAACTTACAAAGTTGATGGAAAATATAGAAAAAAAAATACAAAATTACGCAATTGTTGTTGACGAACGAGATGCACGGGGGAAGGCTTACACAGGAAGGTGTGGGGCTCCGATCAGGAGGGTGCGATTGACAATCATCTATTATGAGAAGGTGCAATTGACATTCATCCTTTGATGGGGGTATAGAGCTTTAGGGTGTGCAGGCAAGGAACGCGAACCCCATGAGCGCATAAGCCTCATGAGTGAGTATGGCACATTAAGTGGGAGCCAAAGGGGCACGGACCATGACGGTATGGCCCAGGCTCACCTGATGCAGTCCTTTGGAAACCTTGCAAGGGGCGTGAAGTGCACTGGAGGGCATGGTGTCAAGGTGAAGAGGAAGTAGAGATATGAGAGAGAGAGAGAGAGAGAGAGAGAGAGAGAGAGAGGTCCTTGAGACCGGTTTGGATTACATATTAGCAATGTATTGTAAAAGTGTCATCATTACGATTTTACAACGTTTGTTTAAACATATAATTTGGTGATCAAATGCAAATGTAATAAGAGATAGGTAATTGAATTTGTAACATTATAATTTTACGTTGTATTATAGTGGAAATATCGTAATCCAAACACACACATCAGTGTATTTTTCTCTATAATTTGACATTGAAGTAATGTTAAAGTATCAACATTATGATTTTCCCCACGTCAATCCTAACATGGGAATTGCCCGTGGAATTATATATTTTCAGGAGAGGTATTTGTAATTTGTAGCCATTACAATTTTACAGCAAATTACTAATGTAATTCACAATCCAAAGAGACTTTAAGAGATCAATGATTAATACATGTGATATGTTTTGCTAATTAATTCCAATGAAAATATTAAAAGGCCAATGGTCAATTTCTACAGTTTTACAATACAAACAACTAAAGACATACCACTTGGACAAACTTAAACACACGAGCATCCACTTAGATGCACTTGATGAAATGTACTTAGGTGCACCTAGATGAACCTTAATACTCAGTTCGATTAACCCTTCATCTTCGATGGCATCCTAATCAAACCATTAATCCTTAATATCAAACTAATTGGATCGTTCATTTCAATGTCAACTTAATTGGATGGTTCATCTTTAATGTCAAGTTAATGTACCGTTCGGTCAAAATGAATCCAATCAAATCACAGTTCTAATGTGAGTCTATTTAGACCATTCATCTTTCTTTAATAGTAACCCAATTACTAGTCAGCAAGTTTAGCATGGTTAGACCTTCATCTTCAAGTTCAACCTGACTGGACCATAGACGTCCAAGTTCAGCACAATCAAACTATTGATCTCAACTAATCAAATCATTGATCTACAAGATGGCCTAATTGGACCCCTAATCAGATTATCCATCTTGGGTTGCTCATCTTTGAAATCAACCTACTTAGGTGTTGTTTTAGTAAACTGAAAAATAAGGTCCGGAAAAAAATTAAATGTCAAAAACTTGAAGTGCTAAATTTTAGTATTGAAAATTTTGTTTGGTAATTTGTCTAAAAAACGAAAAAAAAAAAAAAAAAACTTAATATTGAAAATAAATACTTTTTTCACCAAAAAAAAAAAAAAATTTGTTTAGTAAACACAAACCACAAATGTCTGGAATTTTGCAATTTGTCATATCTTCCCATATTATCTCAATTTTTAATATTTTCTAGAGGAAGAGATGAAACCTGCTATTTCCATGCTACTAAATTCCGCACACTTATGCCTATTCTAATAAAAATTTAATACTTTCCCCTTATGCATTCCAGTAAGAGAATGTCACTCAATTTATACGTTTTAACCTTTACTATTTTAGGAAGTTTAATGGTAAATTACGAGTAAGGAGAGATTGAAGGTTAATTAGACGTACGTGCAAGATCTAAGTCAAATGTCTCATGAATTCCTAAGATTTGTAATAAGTGTGTCATTGTGACAAGTCATTGTTTAATCTCACCCTGCAACAAGCCTAGATGTTCGCGGCCTACATCTCATTGATTAGACCACCATTTAATCGATTCAAACCATTAAATATGTTCAGTGGGTATTCATTTGGCTAGAAAACGATTTTCAGCCCAATCCAACTTGAATTGAATTAGATCTATCGAAGACATGATTGAAGGGTCATGATCTCATCTGGTCGGATCTCGTCAGTCATGGTCCAATCCAACCAAACCATCTCGAAGAATACACCGAGAAACCCACTTAGACACATTTTTGTCCAAATCCGATCAAGGGATGAGGAGATATGGTCCATTGAAGGAACATGCCATCTTGAACATCTATTGCTATCGCAATCCATGCCTCAATTTGGAAGAGGTTGATTTCATAGAGCTTGAAGTGTTGGACATCATGTAAGGCTTAGATCTTTCAAAGGAAATTAAAAATAACAAAATTGGACACAAACAGCTAACATAAAATTTCACATTATTTATTTATATTTTGTCAGTGTGTGATGTCACAATTTTTTATATTCAAGATTTCAGAGCTTAAATCTCCTTCTAGGATATACAACTACTTTTTGCAACTATAAATGAGTATTCCAAGATGTACAGATCATATCCCAAAATGAAATTAGATATACCTTGAAAACTAGAGCATGAAGCCAAATCATTATTACTGCACATGTGGCCTGATGTGCAACAACACAACAACTTTGATATACATATCAGGACTCCAATCTCCATCCAGGATATGTAACTACTTGTTTCAAAATAAATACTATCGCTAAAGAAGTCTAAAAATACCTTAAGAACTGAATCACAAAGTCAATTCATTATCACCGCACATGTGGCCCGAATGTGCAACAACACACCAACTTCAACATACAAGTCTCAGCGCTCCGATCTCCATTCAAAATGTGCGACCACTTCTTTTGAAGATATCAATAAGTACTAAAAAGATGTACGGTCTACTAAAATGGGCAGCAATGCCAAATCGTTATTACCACACATGTGACTCCAATGTGCAGCAACATACCAACTTCAATGCCCAAAATGTCAATATTCTAGCCGCTGTTCTGGATAAGTGACCACTTCTTGTGAAGGGCTTGATGAGTACTTCAAGATTAACAATTTACACTTGTGATGACCTCGTGAGATTGTCCAAAAGTGTTGTCATTTTTTTAGAACAAGAAAGGCATTATTGTCATTTGATACAAAAATAAATAAAATAAAAAATCACTTCACATATTCCAAATTAAGTGATAATTCGTGAGGGGAAAAATAAAATAATAATTTTTTTTTTTAAAAAAAAAAAACCCTTTTCCAGTAAAAATCAAAATTAAGGACTTAATTATATTGATTAAACAAATGCCCAAAGTAAAGGAAAATCGCTGAAAACACCAAAATTCAGGGAGTGCTGAAAATAAGTTTTATCAAATATGCCCCTGGATGGACTTGTAAGTGCTGAAAAAAAGTTTTATTGGCTAGGCCCATGGACAACTTGGACAACACGATTGAATGAACTGTAACATCAGACAGCTGACCTTCAACATCAACCTCTACTGTGCATTCAGCAATATAGTCAACATATGTAATTCAGCTGGTATTTTGCTCACTTTCAATCTAGTATCCCAAATGCACAGCTTGCTGTTCCAAACTGCCATCAGATGAAATTCACCCGACCAAAAGGATACATGGGTCCTAATTTCCAGAAGCTGGGCCATGCCAATGGTGACAGAAACAGACTCCAACCTACGCAAACAAACCTTCCCCCACAACATTCCAACTCATACGAGCCTGTTAAATTAAGAACGAAAGAAAGAAAAAGAAATAAAGAAAACTGATAACGCTATCCTTAAGTGGCTCAGCTACAGTGGAGCTGGCATAACTCTTTTGAATTAATCCAATCATTGGGACAAATCCAGGGTAACGTGCACCCACAAAGGTGGTTTGAAAACAAAAACATAAGAAAAAGGAGGGGAAAAAAAATGCAAGGTATTTGAGCTGGCATTTGAAGTGGGTTTAGGCCAAGTTCAACCGGTGGCAGGTCAGGCTCAGGTTAGAAATGTGAACCATTTGAGTAAATGGGTTGTTCCTGTGTTGAACCCTACTCCCGACCTGCAAATAGGTTATATCAATGAGTTGGGCCAGACGACCTAACCTGACCTAAAACCTGAAATAACACAGAGATAACAAATACATATATTCTTTTCATGTAAGCACATATGCATTGTCTAGGCTAAGTTTGTGCATGGCCTCAGTTTAATTCTTAAACCTGAGCTGGGTCCTAGTCAGGTCAGTCGAGTTCGACTATCTACAATCAAATGGGCTGCATGGTTTATTTAATGAATGTTTAAGTGGACGGGTTAGTACAAAGGCTAATGGGTCTCTAGGGTCGGGCTTGGGCAATAGATCTTTGCCCATTTAGTGAAAGGGTCGGGCTTGGGCAAGAAATCTTTGCCTGTTTAGTGTTTACTGAACGAGGGTTTGGGGCAGGGGTAGGGGTTGAGGTTGGGCTGACCTCAATAGATCCAAACCAAACCTTGCACCGCTGGTAATCTCAGCAGCAAGAAACACAGCCCACCTAAGCCAGAAAACACTTCAATCAAAAATCAAATAAACAGAAAAAGAACCTAATACAAAAGATTGATAAAAATGATGCCAAATAAAAGTCCTAAGAACTGCTGGCTTTTATCACAAAATAGGAGGTAGGCCTCCCTCCCTGCTGTCAATCAACAACCAAAAATAGTTTAGCATTACATTTCATAGTAAAAACTTTTTATTTGGATGGAGAGCAGGATCACCATCATCTTGTCTAAATCAAGACTCTCATCAAATGAAAAGATCAAAACAAAAAAGAAACATTGAAGCAGGTCGCAAATCCTCCATGCCTTACTTGCACGATGCCATGTGACAGATCAAGTCAACAACCCGGGTGCTGCAAAACCACAAACATAAAACTAGATTTAGAAGCAAGATCGATCAGGAATGTTCATCAGACAGTTCCCTTGGTACATGTCCTATTATTATCCTAAACAACGAGCCAACCTACTAATCAGGCAGGCAGGCAGAATGTACATTGACTTGTATACATATATTCTTTTGAATGTAGTGACTGTCAACCTCATAAATGGACAAGAGCACAGTATGAAGTATGAACAACAGCCCAAATCTCATAGAAAACAACAGGGCCACACAAATCAACTGCAATATTATTCCTGCCAATGGAAACAGCAAAAGCAGCAGAGGAATATGGCAAAATTACCTGTAGCCCCACTCGTTGTCATACCAAGACACAAGCTTAACGAAGTTTTCATTGAGAGCAATTCCAGCCTTGGCATCAAAGATGCTTGACCTGCAGTGGTGTACACAAGTCAAATTTAAATAAAATTACAAAAACAAATATAAAAGCACACACTCCAGCATGTATTTACTTTTACCAGCTTTTTGAACTACCGTAAAAACACCCAGACACACATCATAGACTTTCCCTTATTCCAACTGTTAGAGGCTAGAACATAAATGCACTTTCTAGGCCATGGCCCAAATACCGCAATTGATTAGATGATACTACAATCAGACCAATCAACTTTTGCCTGGTAACAAAGACAGACCATTGGCTAAATTATGTTCACCATTTTGCTCACACACAGTTACAAGGGTCATCCAATCAGCCCCCGGGTCGTGGCAGATCAACTTGGTACTACATAGTGCAGATGCACATGATAACTAGCAACATGTAATGTAAGGTGGTGATAAGAGACAAGTGGATAGTTGATCCCACCACTTCGGTCACAAACATGATGAAGATAGTGCATCGATCATCAATATCCAAATGTAAATCACCGAAAATAGATGTTGCTACTGCACTACTCATGTGGAGCCACGTATATAGCATACTAATTGTGAAGTGTAACAAATGGGGGAAAAAAATCATTTCTTTTCAAAAGCGTTGGTGGTAGTGCCTGTTGAAGCTCTTTTCTTTTGTACTTTTGTTTTCTTCTAAGAAAGATTTTTCTTCATTGATAATTTTTTTTTTAATAATAATAATAATAATTAATAGAGGGTCCCATTGACAGAAAAATAGTCTCTTATCTAATAATTGACAAATTAATCTTTCACAAAATTAATAATTTTAACAAATCAAAATAATAAATCTACTAGAAAAAGTCTTTGATTCATAATTTTTTTTTTTTATAAAAAAAAAACTATGATAGAATAGATCAAACATTTCAAGATTGATGCAAGACAATTAACCATTTGCTTTAAAAGCTCGAAGTGATAGAGCATGGCGAATTAATCCCTTCATCTCATAGCCCAGGCCCCACATCCATAGGTTAGGTCATCGGCCGAACCCTTCTCATGGGCCCCAAATCACATGGGTTCCACCTCACACGGGCCGCCCACCTCGAGTGTGTGGGGTCACAAACATGATGAAGACAGTGCATCAATCATCAATATGCAAATGCAAATGACCAAAAATAGATGTTGCTACTGCACCACTCGTGTGGAGCCACATACATAGCATACTAATAGTAAAGTATAACAATTGGGGGAAAAAAATCATTTCTTTTCAGAAGTGTTGGTGCCTTGGTGGTAGTGCCTTCTGAAGCTCTTTTCTTTTGTCCCTTTGTTTTCTTTTAACAAAGATTTTTCTTCATTGATAATATATATATATATATATATATATATATATATATATATATATATATATATATATATATATATATATATTATATAAAAATAATAATATATACATAGCATACTAATAGTAAAGTATAACAATTGGGGGAAAAAATCATTTCTTTTCAGAAGTGTTGGTGCCTTGGTGGTAGTGCCTTCTGAAGCTCTTTTCTTTTGTACTTTTGTTTTCTTTTAACAAAGATTTTTCTTCATTGATAATATATATATATATATATATATATATATATATATATATATATATATATATATATATATATATATAAAATAATAATAGAGGGTATTTCCCATTGACAGAAAAATAGTCTCTTATCTAATAATTGACAAATCGATCCTTCACAAAATTAATAATTTTGACAAATTAAATAATAAATCTAGCGGAAAAAAGTCCTTGATTCATATAATAATATATATATATATATATAAATAGAATAGATCAAACATTTCAAGATTACAGGGTGGTTGATGCAAGACAATTAACCACTTGCTCTAAAAGCTCGAAGTGATAGAGCATGGTGACTTAATCTCTTCATGTCATAGCCCAGGCCCCACATCCATAGGTTAGGTCCTCGGCCAAACCCTCCTCATGGGCTGAGGACCTAACACAGGCCCACCTCACATGGGTTCCACCTCACACAGGCCGCCCACCCCGAGTGTGTCCCTGCATCCCACAGGAGACCCCACTCGAGCCCGTGTCAAAATACCCATGCATTAATCACCCCTACTGAGTATCGAACACAAGACCTCCTGTTTTGATACCAATTTGATGCAGGACAATTAACCACTTGCTCTAAAAGCCCGTGTCAAAATGCAAATGCATTAATCATCACCAGTAAGGAGTATGGAACACGAGACCTCCCGCTCTGATACCAATTTGATGCAGGACAATTAACCACTTGCTTTAAAAGCTCGAACTGATAGAGCATGGCAAATTAATCAATTTATCTCATAGCCCAGGCCCCACATCCAAGGATTAGGTCATCGGCCGAACCCTCCACATAGACCCTAAATCACATGGGTTCCGCCTCACACGGGCCGCCCACCCTCAGTGTGTCCCCACATCCAACAGGGGACCCCACACAAGCCTAATGTGAAAATGCCCTTGCATTAGTGGCCATATGCATATCAATGTTTGTATACTATGCTTTTTGAGAAATGGGGAGTTTAGTATTTGGATATATTAAAGGAAATTATATCCAAGATTATATATAGATGAATGAAGGGCATCCCAATCTTCATTCAGAATGTGCCCCTTGATCACACCACTTCCTAAAGAGGTAAATCAAGTAGGTATATCCCCCCATGACGTAAGAAGGTGAGATCAATCTCAAGCCACTTCCACCTAAAAGAGTCAACACAACAGGGCACCAATTTCCATCACCTGAATGTAAGTCAATCAGTTCCATTAACTCTCACTACTGACAGTGAGCATCATCAAGTTGGGCCACTCCAGTTTCCTTGATGGAAAGTGAGCATTGATAAAATTCACCAGGGGAATTTCCATCACCTGAATGTAAGTCAATCAGTTCCATTAACTCTCACTACTGACAGTGAGCATCATCAAGTTGGGCCACTCCAGTTTCCTTGATGGAAAGTGAGCATTGATAAAATTCACCAGGGGGATCAGATCAAGCAGGTCTTGCTTCCCATCATCATCACCTTCTGATAAAATTCATTAACAGAATCTCTATTAAAATTTACAAATGCTTACACCAGAACAAAATGGTGGTTCAAAAAATTGGCCCCACCTATCATTACCCTTGACCGGAAATAGATAAGAACCACCTATGCATTAGAAAACAAAAAATTATGTAGGTGTATTCTCCAAGATCATCTCTCTTTCCTGAATCGATGACATTTTATCCAACTGATATGAAATACACTTAATTTTAAAAAAGCAAGCCTTAGGAGACAACATGGACATTTCTGGAAATTAAATTGGAACAAAAAAAAAAAAAAACAGACAAGACAATTCTAGAAGCAAAAAAAAAGGTATCACAGTAATTCTCAAGAAGGGTAAAGAAAACAAAGGTAACAAGTAAATATGAATCTTTCTTTACCTGTTGTCACCAACAAAGTCAGTGGAAACCACATCATCTTCAGTGTAACCCAATATCCCTTTCAGCTTTCCCTCTGACTCTCCCCTGAATTTCATGACATAAACAAATAAAATAATCAAATGACTACAACCAAGAGCAGAATTATCAGATCACCAGACGAGAGAGAACAGCACTCTAAGCATAATTCTAAAAGAAAATTTTGTATAAAAATTATAAAAGCATCCTCCACATCCAACATGCACCCTCTGGCACTTTGCATATCAAGTGCAGCGCATCATCATCAAATCATCCCAGCCTTTTGAGATTGGTTTTAATTTTCCTGTTGGTTTGTAAATTGAAATCGAAAATGGATGGTGCTTCATTACTAGGCGGAGTTAAATAGCTGGTGCAATGGATCTCTTAATATACCAATTTTGTGGCATTCATGTCTTTTAGATACTTCAAAGTGCTTTAAGAGGAAAAATCCTATGATTTAAGAAGTCAGCTAACCATCTTCATTAAAGATAATAAAGAAGTAAATTTGCCCTTACTTGATTGCAGCTTTGATCTCATCATAGGTAGCCTTCTTCTCAAGCCTCACGGTGAGATCCACCACTGAGACATCTACAGTTGGAACACGGAAAGACATTCCAGTCAGCTTTCCATTCAATGCCGGTAACACTTTTCCAACCGCCTTTAAACATACAAGAAAAGAAAATGAATCAGAAAATGCACAAAACCAGTATATCATTAACAAAACAATTTCCACAGAGTCTAACTACGCAATCCTGACATGGATCAACCCAGGCGGGCCCTCACACCTCCCTAGTAGGTGAGGCAGGCCACACTTTAGCGACAGATCAATCAAGCATAGGTGGATGCAAATTCTAGAGAGAAACCAAATCAACAGACCATTGTATACCCAAGAAGGTCTTAGGAAGTCTTCATTATGAATAGGCTACAACAGCAAAGTTTCATGGTTTTGAGGTATTCAATAAAGGTAACGGTGCGATTTAATAGCCACTGCCATTACGGTTATGATACGGGCTGTTACAGCCATTATGGGCCATTTTTTTCTGTAACAACTGTTACAGCCCCGTAACATGTAACGGTGGGGAAACATTACACAACTATTTTTGAATACCCTGTTTCGAGTATCAGAAGAAACCAAGTCAACTTGCCTGTTTCAGTCTTGAACAAGATTAGTCAGTTTCTTCTTGATTCAGTCTGTTTCATTTTTGGTTCAGCCGAGTTTAGGCTTTTGACAACTCCGAGCCAGAACCAAAACCCAGTCTGCTTATGTTGACCCCATCTATCTCACGAAACTAGTAGTAGAACCAATACTGGGATTTACAACCATTACTTTCAATATGCTCACAATCAACAAACGTTCGCATTACGCTACACATAAGACATAAAAATCGAAAATGAAGATGTTTGATCAAATACATCCCGACATATTACAATAAGATACACCAGGACATTAGCTGTTGGATTTGGGCCTTTTTCAATTACACAAACATTTATTTGATAGGGCTACCCTCGGACGGGGGATGCCCAAGAAAACTTCAGATTGAATATTTAACCATTGATTATACAAAGGTAATCGTGACCGTTCATGTTCAAAGCAAAAGAGCCAAATTATCAAATGGTTGAAGTAATCCAGTCGAGAGCTTTTATTTGTCAGCTTTCCACCACGAAGCAAGACTTGTCACATCAATGGTTTTTATCATTGGAAGATGATCCAGATTCAAAGTCTAAGGTCCCGATGTATCATATTGCAATACATCAAGATGTCTTTAATCAAACCTCTCTAGAGACAACAAATCAACAGATGGCAGTATAGCACCCTAGAAGAAAGGGGAAAAAAATTAACAGCAGAACAATTAATCATTAGATTACAGTATCTAGCATGAGTAGAATGTGTAAGCATGTGCTTCACCATGCATTTGAAAAATATTCATCATAATGCAATGATGAAATTATATGATGTGATACCTTGGCAGCTCCAGTACTGCTAGGAATAATGTTAAACCCAGCAGCTCTTCCACCCCTCCAGTCCTTCATTGATGGTCCATCAACAGTTTTCTGTGTCGCTGAATAACAAGCATACAAATTAGCAACACTCTTAACCTCAAGATTGTAGCAGGAAATATGAGAGAGAGAGAGAGAGAGAGAGAGAGAGAGAGAACAAGTATAGATGAACAAGAAACTGTGAAGACAAGATCCACACCAGTAATGGAATGGACGGTGGTCATCAAACCCTCAACGATACCAAATTTATCATTGATCACCTGCCAGATAACCAAGGGGAAAAAACACTTATCAGTACTGTCACTTCAAAAACTACACTGAAATTACATGCCAAAATTTTGTTTAGAGAAAAGACCTTTGCCAGGGGAGCTAAACAGTTGGTAGTGCAGCTGGCATTGGAAACAATGTCAATGTTCGATTTATACTCCTGCTCATTCACACCCATGACGAACATGGGGGCATCCTTGCTTGGAGCTGAAATGATGACCTTCTTAGCACCACCCTATTCATATAAAAGTTTATATAATCAAATATCTAACCACCAAAAAGAAAACATATATATATATATATATATATATATATATATATATATATATATATATATATGTATGTATGTATGTATGTATGTATGTATGTATAATGGCAAACAAGGACAATGAATTGACATAAATTCCAGATTTTGTTCAGTATCAGTAACAAGTGCTGAGCTCAAATCAATCATATACATCTGAGGATCGAACCAATTGTTTCTCCTCTTAATAAATATCTATTTGGGAACAGCTTTCAAAGATTTTGCTTGTTAAATGTTTTGGTGACTGCCTGGTATCAACCCTCCTTTACCATGGCTTAGTACCTATGTGTTGCTAGCAGGCAGACTTTTCTCCTATAAAAAATCAGCAACGTAAAAAATATATATATATTTGATAAGAACCAATCAATATAGTAAGTAAGATGTGCTCCTTTCCGATAATCAACCGATTTTGAAGCTTTCAAAGAACAAATAGATTTAATCAAACAAGCAACAATAATCATTAGCACTTAATAATCTCAACCACATAAAAATGGCTATAATCAAATAAGTCCTGATCCCTAAAAAGAAATTAACCAATATCAACAACAAATTCTACATGCTATACTTTTGCTGTATAAAGTTAGAATTTTGGATCAACACGTATAGTCATATACAACAAATAAGGAATTAAAGAGATTATAGAAAACCTTGAGATGGGCGGCAGCCTTGTCCTTGTCGGTGAACACACCAGTCGACTCCACAACATACTCAGCACCAGTCTCACCCCATGGGATCTCTTCAGGGTTCCTAAAGATTTCCACAGAATCAAGCAAATTTTAGTGACATGAGATTTCAATTCTAGGCAAGAACATGTAAAATGAAGAAACTACAGAGATATAAGCCACCATCAGATCAACTCACCTGACACCAAAGACTGTGACTGGTTTGTCGCCAAAGAGAAGGGTCTTAGAATCCTTCACCTTGAGCTCATGGTGTTTCCATTGTCCATGGACACTATCATACTTAAACATGTATGTCTGCCCACCATATAAGAAATGTATCAATAAATACTACAGATACCCAAGGTTTACACCAGCATATTAAGGGCAATATTATACTGTTATAACCAAAATACAAGATGCAGGCATGAAATAACATAGAAAAAAAAATAAAAAATGCAAAGGACAGATAAGATTCAAAACCAAAAGCCATCCATAATCCATCTCTACCTACCAACATAGCTAACAATTTTGTCATCCAATAGATGGAGAAGATTCAAACTGAAACCCATCAATAAGCCATCTCCACCTACCAACATAACTAACGATCTGGATCATCCAATAGATAGGAAACATCTAGAACCCAAACCAATCGGATTTACTCATCCGTTGATGAGCAGCTGTGTGGCTCTCCTTCAGACCAATTCATGGTGGGGCATATCATTTACATGGTACTGATTTTTTAAGTGTGTGGTTTGTTGGTGGGACCAATGGTACAATATCAAAGGTTGTGGTGCCATTGCCTATAGGTGATCAGTTCTCATACTCGGTAACGCGAAGGCTTGAGTGGGGTGGGCTGTGGGATGCAAGGGTACACTCGGTGTGGAAGGCCCACGGAACCCATGGATTTGGGGGCCGTGTGAGGTGAGTGGCTCGTGTGAGGTGGAACCCATAGATTTGGGGCCCATGAGGGGGTGGAACCAATGGATTTGGGGCCCACGAGAAGGGTTCGGCCGAGGACCTAACCCATGGATTGAGGGCCTGGGCTATGAGATAAAGGGATTAATTTGTCATGCTCTATTAGTTTGAGCTTTTAGAGCAAGTGGTTAATTGTCTAGCATCACTCAAAAAGCAAGATCATCATCATCATCTAAGCCTTATTTCAACTAACTAGGGTTGGCTACAAGAACCCTTTTCTGCCAATGCACTCTATCAAGGGCCATAACTTTAGTTAGACCTACGTTTTCAACTATTTTCTTACTAACTCCACCCACATCCTTTCAGGCCTTACCCTTGCACTTTTAAAGCCTTCAACTTGTACCAACTCACCAAGGTGTGCAAAAAAAAAAAAAAAAATTTATGCAACAGCCATTACATAATGGTAGTAGTGAACATCGTTATGCGTTATGGGGCCATAACAAAAAATGGCCCATAACAATAAATTACAAGCCTATTTCTTTTTCTAAAGGCCATAGCGGCTGGTCAAGTCCCATATTGTAACAGTAGCAGGGGTGGTCGTTAATGGCCACAGGTACCATTATTGACAAACATGCAACTCACTCCTCACCAGCACAATCCTTCGTCTCTGTCATAGTTTTCAATATTGGTATCATATCGGCCAATACAATTTTATCATATCCGTATCGGCCTAATACAGTGTGCGATACAAGACTGAATCAGCCTAGCCTTAAAAAAAGTGTGATATCAGCATCAATATGGACCGATATGCACACAAAGGCCCAATTATGATTGTTTTTTCAAAACTTTGCTCATATTTCTCTTCGTTTTTTCATTTAAACCATGAAGAGCTTGGAAAGTCACTTTCAGCTAGATTTAGACCAATTTTGGCATCAAAATAAATAACTTGACTGGAATTCGACGAATCAAAACGAAGGGTAGAACTTCACTTTCTTTTTTATGATATACACATATATATGTTATATTTCAATGTAATGGCAATGTAACGGGCCCTAATTCACCAAATCATGCTTGATTTGTGTTTAATTAGGGCCCATTGACTTTCAACAAGTCAAACCAACAAACAATATTCTTATTAAAGAATGGTATGATATACCATTATATGATATGTCCGAAATACGAAAAAACAATAACGATAATAATAATAATAATAGATTCTTGAATATTCCATTTTTCTCTTCTTGTTTTTTCCTGATATTTCGTTAAAGGGCCGTTTGGCATCTCTACTAATAAAGGCTTATTTGCTTATTCTAAAAAAAAAATAAGCTCTTATTTTGATTTCATTTTCTTTTTGTTATATTTCAATGTAATGGCAATGTAATGGGCCCTAATTCACCAAATCAAACTTGATTAGTGTTCAATTTGGGCCCATTTACTTTCATAACAAGTCAAACCATTATATGCCATGTCCGAAATATGAAAAAACAATAATGATAATAACAATAGATTCTTAAATATTCCATATTTTCTCCTTTTTTTTTCCTGATATTTCGTTAAAGGGTTGTTCAACATCTCTACTTCTTAAAAAATAAGCTCTTATTTTGAAATAGAATGTTTGGCAAAGCTCTTATTTTTAAAAACTAGCGAAAAAGCTCTTAAAAAATAAGTGACCATCACTTTTTTTTTAAGAAGTGATTTAACTTCAGTGGTTAGACATTTTTGGTCAATTTTGGGGCTAGTTTGTCCTTAAATTTTTTAGGTACTTCCATCTTGCCCTCTTCTCTTCTCTTTACAATCTTTCTAAGGTAGACCCACATGATGAATAACCCATATTAAAGGTGGGACCCCACATGATGAATGGTCCACATCAATGTGAGACCACAGATTCACAGAATGCACAGTCACATCAAAGGTGGACCCGACCTAATGGATAGTCCACATTAGAGGTGGGACCCACATGATGGTTGGTGGACATTAATGGTGGGACCACATGATGGAAGGTTGACATCAAAGTGGGCCCACATGATGAACGATCCATATTGAAGGTTGGGCCCCACATGATGAATGGTCCACATCAAGGCGGGCCCACATAATACATGGTTCATATCAAAGGTTGGTCCACATGATGGATGGCCCACATTAAAATGTGGCCCCGCATGATGGACTATCCATCACGTGAGCCCCACATGATGGACAATCCGCAGCAAAAGGTGGGACCCACATGATAGATGGTGGACATCAAAGGTGGGCCAGCATGATGAATGGTTCACATCAAAGGTGGACCCCACATGATAAATGGCCCACGTCAAAGTGTGGCCTAACATGATGGACTATCCACATCAAGTGGCCCCCACCTAATGGATGGTCCACATCAAAGGTGGCCCCCACCTAATGGATGGTCCACATCAAAGGTGGGCCCACATGATGGATGGTAGACATTAAAGGTGGGCCCACATGATGGATGGTTGACATCAAAGGTGGGCCCACATTATGAACAGCCCATATTGAAGGTGGGGCCCTACATAATGAATGGTCCACATCAAGGTGGGCTCGCATACTAAATAGTGGGCCTCACATGATGGATACCCCACATCAAAGTGTGGCTCCTCATGATGGACAATCCACATCAAGTGGGCCCCACCTAATGGATGGTCCACATCCAAGGTCTCGCATGAAGGATGGCACATATCCAATGTGACCCACCTCATGGATGATCCATATAAGGTGTGCCACATACGATGGATGGACATCAAATGTGGGGCCCACACAATGGACACATCAAATGTGAACTCCATATGATGGGTAGTGGACATTGAAGGGCCCACATAAAGGAAAATTAGTGTTGAAGGTGAGCCCCACATGATGGATGACCTACATCAATGTGGGCTTCACATAATGGACAGTCCATGTCAAAGGTCAACCCCTAATGATGGATGACCTACACCAAGGTGGGCTCCACATAATGGACAGTCCATGTCAAAGATCAACCCCTAATGATGAATGGTCCATATCCAAGACGAGCCTCGCATGATGGACAACCTACATTGAAGGTTTGGCCCACACGATGGACAGCCCACATTAAAGGTGGGCTCCAAATGATGGACTATCCACATCCAATGTCTGACATAATGGATGTTTGTAGCTATCCATTCTTTTGCCATTTAGGCACAGCCCATCTATGGTGAGATCCACCAAAACAACTGTCTGGATTGCTTTTATAAAGGAACAATTGTAATTTTTTTTTTAAATGACATCAACTAAATTTTATATATAACAAAAAAGCCCTTATTTGAGCATTTTACCAAATGTGCTTATTACAAACATTTCAGCTTTTTTCGATTTCAAAAGTGATTTTACCAAACAAGTTTTATTTAAAACAAGAGGTAGAACAAAAAGAGCTGATTAGAATAGCTCTTATTTGAAAAGCTCTTATTGAATTAGAGTAGAGATGCCAATAACCCTAATTCTTTGGCTTTGAAAAACGAAAAATCAACCACATAGGCCAATTTGGTCTGATACGGGCTGATACCAATACGTGACGCATGTATTGTATCATTTTTTAGCTGAGCAAATACGTGCCTCGATATCGATATTTGGAACCATGGTCTTTGTTACACGTGACCAAACCATCTAAGTCTACTTTCCCTCATCTTATTTATCTATTGGTGCTACTACTCATAAATTCCCTCAAATGCATTCATTGCTAATTCTATCCTTTCTTGTCTTGCCACTCATCCATCTCAACATCCTCATTTTAATTGGATGGGCCGTTACGGGGCCGTAAAGGCCGTTACGTAAAGGTAACGGTGGCAACCGTTACACGTTACGGGGTCGTAATGGCCGTAATAGCCGTTATGGAAAAAAATGACTCGCAATTGCCGTTAACGGCACGTTACATTCCCCATAAAGGCCATAACAACCCCGTAATTGTCTGTTATGGAGAATATACATGTTTTTCATACGTTTTAATCAACATCACGAGGCAGATACATGTTTTCAGGATTATTCCGTAACAACGGTTACGAGGACCGTAACAGCCGTTACGACTCGGATCGTAAAGGTAACGGTGGCGGCTGTTACAGAACACCTTGGTGGCAAGACAAAGAAAGAATAGAGTTCAACGTATTCCAAAATTGTTACATACCAACCATTACGTAAAATTAACAATGGTAAGCATTACATGTTACAGGGACGTAACGGCCATTATGGATAAATTGGACCGTAACAATCCCTTTAAAAGAAGAAAAAAAAAAGTCACAACAAGCCATTACAACCCATATCATAAGGGGTCGTTTGGCAGCATGAAAACGGTGGTAATCGATGGTAATAGGTGACAAATACGAAAACACAAGGGCGTTTGGGTAAAACGTACAACGGTGGTAAACGAATTCCCATTACCACCATTCATATGTTTTGTTTTCCCTACATAGAGGCGTGATTTTGATTCTTATTACCTTAGATTACCATGGATCATATCAGCGTGAAAATCACAATGAGTTTAACTTCAACAATTGGTGGGCCACAACATGATATTTAAGTAAAATCCACCCTAATCACCAAGTGTGTTACCCCATTTTAGCCCTATGGCCTAAAAATCAACTCGATCCATGATTCAAGTGGGCAATGCAATGGGAAATGGTTGGAAGATGGACACCCACCCTTGATTTTTTTCCAGGGCCTACCGTGATGATTAGGGCATGTTTGATTTTTCAAATACAATGTAAATACATGGTAAATGAGTAATGATTACTCTTTATATCTGTTTGAAAATTCATGTGTATTTCTGCTTGGAAAACTGGTCCAAATGGACTGGTTTAAAATTTGTCGGTCCTATTGTGATATATATGATGTATCTGTGTCGTCCATCGATTCTAGCATAACATTTTGAGGCATGAGCCAAAAAATGAGGCCGATCCAACACTCAAGTGACCCACACCAAAGGAAACAGTGGCCCCAAAAATTTTTTAAAGGTACATATTTGATTTCCTAAATCCTGTGGTGTGGCTCACTTGAGCTTTGGATCTTCCTCATCTTTTTGGATGATGCCCTAATTTCAGTTGGGATAATGGATAGATGGTGTGGATAAGCCACATATATCACTGTGGGCCCCACGTATATTTCACAGCATCATCGGTTTTTGTGCCAAAAAAGTTAGCATCAATCAAGCATTGGTACTACTGCTGTTATTACTCGGGGAAATCATTATTACCCATTTCCCATGTATTTACCATTGGTTTGGAAATTCAAACAGGCCCTTATATAAAATCCACTCCAACCATTAGATGCAAAGCTAGAATGTAGGCCTCAGGACCAAAAATCAAGCCCAGCCTTTATTCAAGTGGGTCACAGGAAAGGAAACAATTTAGAGGGTGAATGTTACTATTTCCCTTCATATAACTCACCTAAATCATGGACCGAGCTGATTTTTTAGGCCCTAGGCTATAATGGGGTGACGCACCTGCTAATCAAGGTGGATTTCACTTAAACATTACGATGAAGCTAACCGATTGTTGAAGTCAAACCACCTGTGATTTTCATGTTGGTGTACTCCATGATAATTTATGGTTAATGAACCAAATTCGGGCATCTGCATAGGGAAAGCAAAACGTGTAAAGCGGTGATAATAAGAATCCATTTACCACCACCATACATCTACTTAAATGCCCTTGCTTTTTTACTTTTATCACCTATTACCACCGATTACCACTATTTTCATACTACCAAATGACTCTTAAGGGATCGTTTGGGTTTCTGTAAATGGTTTAAGTGGTAAATGATTTATAGGTGAAAATCATTTACAGCTTGTCATGTTTAGCTTTAAGCTATAAATGATTTACAAGTAAATGATTGCATGTGTTTGGATAACTAAATTATTTAAGTCTCATAAATGGAGAGCAAGTTTTTCCATTTATAGCCATTAGGCTGTAAATGAAATCAGAACTTTTTGCTGTAAATCAAAAGGGGCTGAAAGTTGTAAATGATTTACAATCTGTAAATCATTTATAGCCATATTCAGCATCCAAACACAGACTGTAAATCATTTACAGGCATTTTTCGGCATCCAAACACAGACGGTAAATCATTTACAATTAACCCCATTTATAGGCATCCAAACAACCCTAACACCAATAAGTAATAAGACAAGGAATGTAGACTCAAAAGGATCCAGAGATAAAAGAAAATAGCATGAAGGTATTGTGTATATAGCACAATCCTATGTGCAAGCTATGAACTGATGCCCAGTGTATATAAACTATTACTGTCCACGATCAAAATCTTATGTCTAGTAATGCAGGACGATACAATCAATGGGCAATTACAATCAAAACATACACAGCAAGTAGTCCAAATGGTGACCTTCTCAGGGGAAGTCAGCAAAAGATATATGGGCAATACTCCACAAGAAATGAACATCAAACAAAAACTATGATTATTTGATTGAAGCAATTTTGGATCCTACTACCCATCCAGGAGGGCACCATGGACCAACGGTTTGGATCAAAGATCATCAGTATGGATCCAAGTTATTGTGGTTTGCATCAAAGATCAACTGTGCAGATCCAAGTTCTTGTGCTCCGAACAGACGGTAAAGACGGCCCATAGATGAGATTCAGTGCAAAACAAATCTAACAGCGTTGCTTATCAGATCATGAGATCTAACGGTGGAAAATCGTTAGTATTTCCGAGACATCATAGCCCATCTATAATACAAAAAACATCCATACGGATGTTAGATCATAAGATCCATAGATGGACAGATGGATTGATACAAGAAAGACAAAATCATTGGCGTATGCATGTATGATCTACTTCCGCACCCATGAATGCATGTATGTACCATGTAATCAGTGGTGATGAAGGGATCGTTCACAGCTACAAGCTCAACATCATCCCTCTGCAGAGCGACTCTCGCTACCAACCGTCCAATCCTTCCGAATCCTGATTATATTTTCAAAAGAGCCATTAAAAAATAAATAAATCCTTTCCACCTAAAATAAATCCAAACCGTCAAAAATCCAGATCGTGAAAGCTAGATCGAAGCGATACCGTTGATTCCGATCTTGACCTTCCCGCCAGAACCTGCAGAAGAAGAAAAGATCAGAGAGATAGAGAGAGATCAGAAAAGACGGAAGAGAAACAAGAAGAAAGATGATTTTACCCATGTTGGATGGAGAAACAAAGAATGATACTGAAAAGCAGAAAAGGTAATGAAAGGAAAAAACAATAGGAAATAGAGAGAAACAGAGAGTGTGAGGAGGGAAGGAGAGGTTTCAGGGCTATTTAGAAGGAGGGGCGAAGGGCGCGGTTTTGAGCGTGCGTGGCCAAGTCAGCGGGATAAACGGCATGGCTCATTTGTTTCCCGTGACGTGGCATCTCGTGATCGATAATGATGTATGAAGTGATGGATGGAAAGGTAACTCCTGGAAATGTTGATATGCGGCGGCTCGTTTGATTTTCCAGTGTACCAGTAAATGCCATGGAAACGAGTAATAATTATTTCCTCATGCATTTACAACATTTTCAACCATGCCTGATTTACCAACTACTTTTTTGACATGAGAATGGAGAACATTTCAAAATATCCGTGGGTCGTACTGTGATGCATTTCCCTTACCCGGTGTTCATCTAGAATGCCAGATGATTTATAGTATGAGAAAAAAAGAGGCATTTTCAAAACTGAAGTGGACCAAGCCATTCGAAAAAGGATATCAAATACTCACCGTTTAAAACTTTGTGGGCCACATTTTCTTTTGGTGTGGGCTACTTGAGTATTGGATCTGCTTTATTTTTTGTCTTATGGTTCAAAATATTGTAGTAAAATCGATGGACGGAACGGATATATCATATACATTATCGTACGGTTCAAAAATTAAAATTATCTCTTTTAAACATGTTTCAAAGGCACAAATTCCTATGAATTTTCAAACACTTTGAAACATAATAATTACTTATTTAAATACACTGGCTTCCAAAAATCAAACAAGCCCTTAAATGCCACTGCTGAGATGTGTAATTGCCGCTATATGCAATCGGTTTGGGCCTTTTGGCAGGTTCAAGCGAGCTGGTGATAACAATTTAAGTGCCTGAGTCTTTGACTGTGGCCCTGCCTTCCTGAGTACATATTAAAATTTGGATAGTAAGTAACTCAATATGCTCTTATGTCTAAATTTTATTAGACCTACCATGAATAGGTGTGGTTTATTTACGTCATTCATTCTTTTCTTATTTTTTTGTCATTTTATGAGTTGAGTTCAAAATTAAAGCATATCCAAGTCTTAAGTGGACCATGCCATAGCGAACCATAGAATTGTTGATTTCCACTTAAACATTCTATGGCACCTAGTGAAGTGATATTTATTTGTCATCCAATCTGTTTATAAGATCACATAGACATGAATGAAGGGAAAACACAAATATCAATCTAATACTTCTATCACCCAATAACTTTTCAATGGTGGACATTCAAATCACATTGTTTTCGGTGGTGTGGTCCACTTGAACTTTGGATATACTTCATTTTTAAGTTAAAGTCATAAAATTATCTAGTAAAATGGATAAACATAGTGGAGAAAATGCATGAATAACAATAAGGCCCATAGAGTTTACTCAGGATGCTTAGCATATTGAGTTATTCAAGCATACTGAAGCATATATACTAAGTTACTCGGTATGCAATCCACTTCCTTTGTATTGTTTATCCAACAAATTTTTCCCAATTATGAAGTAGATCCAAATCCCAAGTGAACCATATTATGGGAAATTATTGTTGTTAAACACCTACTATTAAAAAATCGCCAGCCCACCATGATGTTGATGTCTTAAATATGTCAATAACAAAGTTCATTGATGCCATTGACAAACCGCTTGACGCCATCAAGTAGATGTTTAACAAATGCATGAAGGAGAGGTTTTAGGGTTATTTAAAAGGAGGGGTGAAGGGCGTGATGACCAAAGCTTTTGGCGGATTTCTCAAAACCGGCTATTTTGATTTTGAAAGCAATATCGGGAGGCAAAGTGGTTTTGAGCGTGCATGGCCACGTCAACGAGGTAAACGACATGGCTCATTTGATTCCCATGACGTGGCATCTCGTGACTGATCATGAAGTGAGGGATGGAACGGGTAAGTTGTCGGAATGGTTGATTTAAATGCCACTGTTGTGATGTTCGATTACGGCTATGTGACACTCGGTTTGGGCCTTCCGGCGGGTTAAAGGGAGTTGGTGGTAATAGTTTAAGTGCGGGAGTCTTTGACTGCGGCCTTACCTTCCTGAGTATATATTAGAAATTGGATAGTAAGTAACTCAGTATGCTCTTATGTCCAAATTCTATTAGACCTACCGTGAATGGGTGTGGTTGATTTACATAATTCATTCTTTTCTTTTTTATGTCATTTTATGAATTGAGTTCAAAATTGAAGTATATCCAAGTCTCAAGTAGACCATACCATAGCGAACCATAGAAGTACTGATTTCAACTTAAACCTTTCTAAGGCACCTAGTGAAGTGATATTTATTTGTCATCCAACCTGTTTATAAGATCACATAGACATGAATGAAGGGAAAACATAAATATCAGTTTGATCTAATACTTCTATCACCCAATAACTTTTCAATGGTGGACATTCAAATCACATTGTTTTCGCTGGTATAGTCCACTTAAACTTTGGATATACACATTTTTAGGTTAAAGTCATAAGATTATCTAGTAAAATGGATAAACATAATGGATAAATGCATGAATGACAATAAGCCCCATAGAGTTTACTCAGGATGCTTAGCATATTGAGTTATTCAAGCATACTGAAGCATACCAAGTTACTCGGTATGCAATCCACTTCCTTCGTATTATTTATCCAGCAATTTTTCCCCAATTATGAAGTAGATCCAAATCCCAAGTGAACCATATTATGGGAAATTATTATTGTTAAACACCTACTATTAAAAAATCACCAGCCCACCATGTTGTTGATGTCTTAATTATGTCAATAACAAAGTCTGTTGATGCCATCGACAAACCACTTGATATCATCAAGTAGATGTTGATGTTATCAATAGATGTTCAATCCCATCGAGAAAATCCAAAAACATTTCATGGTAATTGCTATAAATTTTAGTGTTGCTACTCGATGTCATTAAAGTAAGTTCGATGACATCAAGGGTAATCGATGGCATTGAAGGTCCTATCGTAGATTCACGTAAAATTATATAAATGCGGAAATTGTTTCATATTCCGATTGTGATAGTATATATATCGGATGTAATCAGCATTAGGATCTAAAGAGGGTTTTCTAATTCACTCCTAAGGGTTTCAAGGGCATAGCTAAGGCTTATGAAGTGGATTTGAGGCATGTTCAAATCGGTAACACTCTCTCTTATAATTTATGCTTTCATAGTGCATACTCGTCGCTTTATGCCGCGGTTTTTTTTTCCGGAAGGATTTTTTCATGTAATATTTAGATTGTTCTTGTTTGGACTTGGTTGTGCAATTGTAAATACTTTGTTTGATTCGTCTTTGGTTGTTTTTGTGGTTCCCTAACAAGTGGTATCAGAGAGAACATTGGGAAGCAAATCATATATGAAAGAAATGTATCAATAGCATCTAACCCCAAGTTTGATATAGAAAAACACTCCAGTAAAAATAATTTTGAACTATGGAAAGTTAAGATGAATAATATCATAGTTCAGCAATGATTAGATGAAGCTTTCCTTAAAAATCGACCGGAATCTATGACAAAAGAATAATGGAACAAGATGGATAAGAAAGTTAAAACATTTATCCAATTATGCTTAATAGATGAGGTCCTCTATAATGTCATGAGAAAGAAAATTGCAGCAAATACATGGGTGAAATTAGAGAATATTTATGTAAAGAAATATATTGAGAATCGTTTGTACTTGAAGCTACAGTTGTTCAATCTAAAAATAGTGGAGGGGGTTGATGTTGAGGCCCACATTAGTAACTTCAATGGGTTGATTTATAAATTGTTATATGTAGAAGAAATGATGAAAGATGAGAATCAGACATGTATATTGTTGAATTATCTAATAGCTTCATATGAGTCATTCAAGGACTCTTTATGCACCTGTAAAATGACCATTAACATTGAGACCATTTTCTCAGTCATTCAGTTGAAGGCGATGATAAAGAAAAATGGTGACGTGGGTGCTTCTACAGATGCACTAATTTTGAGGGGGAGAAATTCTGAGTGGGACAATGGATCTTCACGGACGAGGTCCAAATCCAGATGCAATGACAAAGGTAAGTTGAAGTGTTGGAATTATGGCATGTCATGGCACATGAAGAATGATTATCAGAATCTTAAGCCGAGAAATGAGAATTCAGATAGTTCTTCTAGGAAAGCCAACACTGGGAAATCCAGTGAGGAGATGAATGGTAGTGACGTGCTGACTGCATCAAAATCTGGGTATTTCAACGAATAATGAATTTTGGATGTGAGAGTTATGTACCACATGACCCCTCATAGGAGTTGGTTCACCAGTTATAGTGAGTGAGATGTGAAATTATGGTTAATTTGCTGTAATGTGTCGAATACAGAAGTATCGCGGAGCTAGAGAATGAGGTCTAGGTCATAGAGGGGGGTGATTATGACCTATTTAAAAATATAACTATTTAAAATTCAAATTGCCAACTTAAACTAATTAACAATTAAACTAATCAAGGCAATATAACTCTAAGGCTTCCAAGCCAATAAAGGGTACAATCACATAGACTACAAATTAAAGATTTGCACTTAAGGCAACTAGTCTATAAAATCATAGTGAACATGTGTGTGTCAGGTGTGCTACTTATCAACATTAAGCATTCATCTAATCATGTATGTAAAATGTGAACATTTAAACTCACAAGCATAATTAAACAATTGCGCAAATGAGACTCTCAAACAAAGGCATGTATAGTGGTTTGGCTACTTCTCTACTCCACTCTCAGCGGACGCACTCAACCCATGAGTGTACCGGATTTCACTATCGGAGGTTTTAAATTAGGTTAACTTCTAACCTTTATAACCCTACTATGAACGCTGAAAATCGGCACCCACGCTAGTTTTATGGTTTATAATGAGGATGATTTAGCTGATTTGGATTGGTGATGTTGTTTTGGAGTCGCCACTAGCTACTATAATCAAAATTTCGTAGTTGGCTAGAACTCGTGGAATATGTAAGGTTGGAGAAATTTGAAGATCCTCCTACCTTAGATAGACTCCTGGTCTACGATCCGGGATTATGAATAAGGGACCTCAGTTAGAAAGAGGAAAGGTTTTAGGCACCCTCTCTGCTCATACGAATGTACGGTCTTTACTTGGTGCGATAAGGAAATCTCAAGGGATGGAATGATATGATCGTAGTAGGACTAGGCACATGTAGATTTCTGATGTGGCAAGATCCGAGTTCTCGGCAAGCCACATAGCATATGTCCAATAATATGTCTAGAAGGTGGATGTGATGATGCTTATATCAAAAGGTAAAGAAAAGTGGACTAGATTGCTAGGAATTTCTGATGTGACAGGATCCGATGTACGGCAAGTTACAGAGCATACGTTCATTAGCGATCTAGAAAAATAGTGGGGTTGAGAAGGGAAGGGATGTCATAATGAATGCTTGGATAAAAAAAATGAGATGATCTTTGGCTTACTCTTGAGATGGCTAGGACATGGACTACATCATGATCAATCCAGGCTAGACTTGTGGGGTTGGGAAGGTTGGCAGGAGGCTAAGGGGTAGCTGAAAAATCTGAACTTTGGAAGCTTAGAGTTCCGTCTCACCCTTACTCTCCTCCTCTCTCTCAACCTCCCTTGGATTAGTGACTGTTGTTTGAAATGTGAAGAGGAGAGGGTTATTTATAGCCTTTTCTGGTGGCATTGTGGTAAATGCTAGGTTTGTGGGGGGTAAAAGCTGATATGACAGCTTGAGATTGGTTGAGGGGAGAGGGATGCCATGTGGCGTGCTCTTATTGGCTTTTAGAGGTAGGTAAAATGGTAAGGTGGGCTAGGGGGGTAAATCCATATGAAAGTTGACTTTAGGACGAGAGACAACTGTTACTCGGAGGAGACACCTGTCTATTCTGGGGTGGCAGTCGGATTACCATGGGCGGTAGTCGGACTACTGCCGGGCTAGGTCTGGTCTAGGCTTTGGTCGGTGGGCTTTCTTTGGTACTCTGATTCATCTGGGAGTCTTCTTTCGAGCTTTTGGGCTCAAATGGTCGGGTGTGTTTTTAGGGTTTGTACTGATTTGTATGTATGCTTTGGTTTAGGTGGTGATTTAAGGTTTAGATTAGGGTTTGAGCTAGGGTTTAGGCTGGGTTCAAGGTTTAGGCTGAGGTTCGGGTTAGGGTTAGGTTGCGTTCAGGGCTTTAGGCTGAGGTTTGGATTAGGTATAGGCTGGGTTCAGGGTTAGGTTTAAGATATGATCAGGGTTTCCGGATTATTCTAGTTCTCTCAAGATGCTAGCCTGGGTGGGGTGTTTACAGATATTCCGGGTACTTCTGATGCTCAAGATATTCCTTGATGTTTGTGTACCACGGCTCATCGTTCGAAGAGGTTTCAACTGCGTCGATCTGTAAACAGAATGCGGGTTCCTCCTGAAGTTCAACGGTGAGTTTCCATTCAGCAATTCCTCTCAGGATCTCCAGCATTGAAGCCAGGGTAGCTAAGGCGTCTATGAATTGGTTATTGGCTAGGGGCATGTAAGAGAATGTATCTCTTCAAATTCCTTGGTCAGATTCTCCAGATATACGTGATAAGGGATCCACTTTTCATTTTTAGTCTTCCAGTCGTCGTTTGTTTGATTAATGATGAGTTGTGAATCTCCGAAGACTCACAACCTTTTCACGTTGAGGATGATGGCTTCTCTTAGACCAGCGATACATGCTTCATATTAAGCCACGTTGTTAGTGCATTAGAACGCCAACCGCATAGAAATGGGAATTGGGACGTCGTCGGGAGAGTAGAGTATTGCCTGCCCCCACTCCCTTTTGAGTTTACGACTTCGTCGAAGAAGAGTTTCCACTCTCATACCTTTCTTTCTTTTTCTTCCTCGATCCGGAGGATGTCCTCGTCAGGGAAGAAAGTCTTTAATAGTTGATAATTAGGCAGAGAGTGTGCTGCTAAATGGTTAGCCAGTCCTTGCCCCTTAATTGCTTTTTGAGTGACATAGGCGATGTCGAACTCGGAAAGCAGCAATTGCTATTTTACGATCATACTCGTTAGTGCTGGTTTCTCGAACAAGTACTTTAACGGGTCCATGCGAGCGAGCAGAAGGATTGGGTGGGCGATCATGTATTATCGTAGCTATTGTGTCATCCAGACTAGGGCGAGATATGTTTTCTCTAAGCTAAAATATTTGGCTTCGTAGCTCGTGAACCTGCGGCTTAGATAGTAGAACACTTGCTCCTTTCTTCCTTTATCGTCGTGTTAGCCGAGAACACACCCGATTACTTCCGCTGCGACAGAAATGTACAACAGTAGTGGCCTGCCTAGTATAGGTGGCATAAGCACTGGAGAGTTTAGCAGGTACTTTTTGATCTTGTCGAAGGTTACTTGACAGTCATCATTCCATTCTTTTGGTAAGTTCTTCCTTAGAAGCTTGAATATGGGCTCACAAATAGCCGTGAGCTGTGCGATGAATCGGCTGATGTATTGGATCCGTCTGAGGAAACTCTGAATTTATTTTTCAGTTCTGGGAGCTGGCATCTCGATAATTGCTTTGATCTTGGTCTCGTCCACCCGTATGCCGTCTTCACTGATGATGAAGCCTAACAGTTTACCCTCGGTCGCTCCAGACGCATTTTTGTGGGTTGAGGTAGAGCTTGAACTTTTCTAGCTTGTCGAAGAGCTTCTTGAGGTCTTCAAAATGTCATTCGATTATGCGATAATTGACGATCATGTCATCCACATAAATTTTCATTTCCTTGTTTATCATGTAATGAAACAAGGCAGTCATGACTCGCTGATATGTAGCTCTCACGTTCTTTGAAACTGGTATGATATTTGCGAGCCATTCCGGGTAGTTGGAGACTACCAGGAATCCCGCGTTGTATTGCTTGATAACTTCATCATGGACCTTCAGGGCCCATTCTGGCTTCATTCTTCGGAGCTTCTACTTGACAGGCTTCGTGTCTGGCTTTGTTAGCAAGTGGTGTACCACCATTTCTTCATCGAGCCTCAGCATATCCTCGTAAGATAAGGCAAAGTTGAACAACCTTGGTTTCAAGAATTCCATCATCCTCAGCTTGTATTCCGGAGGTAGTGATTTACCGATGCACACTTCTCTAAGGAGTTCCGATGATCTCAAGTTCACAACTTCGAAATCGTCTGCTACAACATTGGCCTTTATTTCGAACCTTTTGAGGGAGTCCTCAAGTTTGAGAGCTGTATCATCATTTTCCTCATCCTGGGCTTCATCTAAACCCATGAGTTCGAAGTCAAACTCTAAATCAAAATCGTACGAGTCAACCTCGAACTCTGATGTCATGTGTGGTTTGTTTGGCACAGTGAGTTTTGAAAGATTTTCTGTTATTTTTGGTTTTTGAAAAGTTTCTGGTTTTTTGTGATTTTGAGAAATATTTGATGTCTTCATGATTTTTGGAATATCTGCTATTTTTGTGTTTTGAGGTTTTTTTAATTTTTTTTGTGTCGCCGACGGATCCCGAACAGGACGGTGTTGCAAACCATGATTGATCCTGTCCTGATACGGGATACCAACTACTATTTACATTGGCATTTTTTTTTAGACTGGTGTTCGTGGATGGTTTACCGGTTGATTCAATCGTTAGGGGGGTGGCTGACCAGCTTGGCTCTCTCCCCCTTTTGATTCTGTTGCCCCGATCTGTTTGTACCTATGGGTCATCCGTCCCGATGATCATGATGTCCACTGGACTGGGTTTAGAGTTTGTGTCTGACCTGTTCTCTTCGTTTAGAAGTTAGAGCTCTTCTGGCTCCTCTGATTCACTTTGTGGTGGGATCATGATGTTTGTCCAGTCAAGGGAAGGCCACTTCCCTTTCTCGATCTAATGGAGGGGCTGCTTTTGCCCCTTGTGTTGTTGAGCTATTAGTGGGGGCGTCTCTCCTTGGCCGTCAGTAGGGGTGGGTGCCTCCCTACTCTTGTCTGTTTGTCTTATAGAGGGCACCTCTAGTCCTGGGTTCCCCATGGGTGAATCCGCTTTCGTGCCCTTAGTTTCATTTGATGGGTCCGGGGGTTTTACCCCTGACATGGAATGTGCTTTTGAAGCTTTAACGATCTTATCCCATCGTATTGGCGGCTAAATGGACTCCTGGCTGGAGTGTTCTGCTATCTTAAGCTTTTAGAGGTGATCCTCAAGAGAGGCCACCATGTTACTGCAAATTGTCCCAGATTTTACAAACTTGATGGGTGTACACTTGAACAGTTGCCTCTTTTTAGGCCTTACGGCCTGATCCTCCGACGTCAGTTGATATCCCAGTCTCTGTCTTTGCTCGTTAGCACGAGCTTGCTTTACTATCATACCTTTCTCATGGAACTCGGTACGGTAGTTCAGAATTAGTTGTTCAGTGGGGGGAATGACATACTTGGTGGTGAGTGGGTAAGGGTTAGTGACAAAGTTCATAACTTCGAACTCGAAGCTGTGATATGGTATGTCACCCTCTGGGTGCTGGACGTTAATCAATGGGATGTCAAGTTCTAGGATGTTGACTATTGTCGGTAGGATGATTTCTGATTCGGCCAATACAGAAATTATTCGATTTCCCAAAGGGAACTTAACCCTTTGATGGAGAGCGGATGGGATGGATCTAACAGCATGGAGACAGGGTTGCCCCAGCAGAAGGTTAAACGAGACAAAGATGTCGATGACTTGAAATGTAACAAGAGTCGTGTCTAGTCTGATTTGTATCTCGATGTCTATCTCTACCTTTACCTGCCTTTGAGAGTTATCGAAGGCTCTGACGCTCATAGAACTAGGCTAGAAGGATGATGGTTCGATCCCTAAACGTTCGGCAGTCCTCAAGGGGCAGACCTTTAAGCTTGATCCGGTATTAATGAGCACAAGTGGGACCTTGAGATCCCTGTATCGGACGGCTATATTGAGTAAGCGCCCATATTTGCGGCCTTCCGGTGGTAACTCGTCATCGAAAAATGTGATGGCTATGGTGCAAGGAGTTATCCGATCATGTTCACCACCATCTCTGGTGGTATGTCAGGAGAGATATGTGCATTGTTCAAAGTTTTCGCAAAGATTTCTCAATGCGATCTTGATGTGCATAAGAGTTCCCAGATGGAAATTTTTGTAGGAATGGTTCTAAGCTGAGCTGCTACGTCGTAGGCAGCATCAGCTTTGTGGGTCATTCCTGTCAAAATTTCTCGGGTTTCTTTCTGGTTTTGATTGTCCCTCCTGAAGTACTGGTCGTTGTTGCCTACTTCGGCACATTCTAGGTAGTGCCATGGGATTGCCTTTGTGTTGTAGGAGGGAACCGTCCTCCCTTCTAAGTATACCGGTTCTTGAGGCTGCAGAGTCGTTACTAGTCTTAGTACGATTTGTGGTGGACTTGAGGATCTCCCTTGAAATACGACCGAATCCTCGTGGGATTTCGGTCATTCTACGGTGCGATTCTGTGAGGGGGGAGTCCTTTAGGTATGTGCCAATTGGTGGGGTAAGAGGAGGAAACTCAGTAATTGAACTGGAAGTGCCCCTTGCAAGGTTAGTGGGGTTATATCAGGGAGGCCCACTGGCAGATGAGAGGTTCAGAGTTCAACCTGTTTGGATATGCAGGAGATGATGCCGGAAGTGCCCCTTGGAGACTAAGAGGCTGAGAGTTTAATCTGTTGGGTGTTAGGGATGCCCCTTACAGGATGAGAGGTTGTACTGTCGTTGTTGCTTCAAGGAATACCTGTTGCTCAGGCGGAGGCGTCTGTCGATATACCCATGTCCGATTTGCTGTATCGGGCATGATTGCTTGTATGGAGTGATGTGGGAGGGAGTACACAGGACGCCCTTCCTCGATGTTGTTGATGGTAGAGGTGTCAAATGTGCTGGGTCCTGCTTAGTGCGATGGCAGGGGATTCTGGAGGATGTTGGCCTGAGCCGTATTGTTAGCCTGTGCGATGATCACAATCTTCTAGCTGTCAATCAAATCCTAAATCGCGTGTTTCAAGGTGAAACAATGATCGGTTGGATGCCCTCGAGATTGGTGGTATGTGCAATACTCATTTTCTTTATATCTTGCAAGCAAGGGATTTGGTGGAGGCCGAGGTTGGAGAAGTGTCAAAAATTGCTTTTACACCAACATAGTCATGATCTGACTGTTTGTTTGTGCCAATGAGGTGAATTTTCTACCCAACATGGCTTGCTTGTATGGGTGTTGAGCATTACCTCTAAGTTATTGTTGCTGTTGTTGAAGCGATTGTGCCTAATATCCCTATTGGGTTTGCTGTGGTTGGTATTATCTATTTTGATGTAGCTCCGATTGTGAAGCATACTGATTGCCTTGAGTGTTTGTGACTATGTTGTTGACTTCTGTGGCGCTTTGCGCAAGGGTTGTGCCGTTCCCATTCCCATATCTGATGGGTTTCCCCTCAATTTTACTTCTTTTGATTGAGGGGGCCTGATGCGGCCATGAGAAGATTGTTCTGGCTCTTATCTCGGCTTCGAAGTCTAAGAAACATGTTTATAAGAGGGTTCTATATTATGTGCATTCTAATGTATGGGGGACAACGCCCGTGGTTTCTGGTAGAGGGTCGTCATAGTTTATCACGTTTATTGATGAATATTTTAGAAAAGTTTGGGTGTATTTCATGAAAACAAATCCAATATTTTCACCGACTTCAAGCAGTGGAAGGTGATGGTTGAAAAATAGTCAGGGCGAAAGGTAAAAGTGTTGAAGACATATAATGGTGAAAATTTTACTTATGGGGAATTCAATTGCTATTGGAAGGATGAAGGGATCATGAGGCATAACACAATGTGTCAGACACCAAAGTAGAACGGTGTGGCTGAGCAGATGAATTAGACTCTCTTGGAGAGAGCCTGATGCATGATCGATAATGCTGGGTTGGGCAAGGAATTATTGTATGAGGTCATTAACATGACTTGTTAGTTGGTGAATTAATCCCCTTTTACGGATATTAATTATAAAATTTCAGATGAAGTATGGAGTAGTCAATAGGTAGACTACTCAGGTTTAAGTGTATTTAGTTGCGACACTTACTCTCGCGTACCGTCGGTTAAGAGAGATAAACTGGAGAAAAGGGCTAAAAAATATATCTTTATCGGCTATTGTAGTGGTGTGAAGGGGTACAAGCGATATGATCGGGTCACACGGAAAATCATCCTTAGTCGTGACGTCAAATTCGATGAAGGATCCTTGTTCCGTAAGGATGAACACAAGTGAAAATGTTGGTTGTAAACGTTCAATTAGACAAATATGAGACACGGGTTGATACTGAGACACAGACACAAGTACATGAGTAGGTGGAGCAACCACCTATGAGAAAGAATCTACTAAGGGATCACAAGTTACCGGCGAGATATAAGGATGACCCAAATGTTGCATTTGCCCTCATTATAGATGAGGGGGATCCGTCTACTTTTCAAGAGACTATAGATGAACCAAATGCTGAAAAGTGAAAAAAAGCGATGAATAATGAGATGGACTTCTTGTACAAGAATGAGAAGTATGAGCTAGTGAAGCTTCCCTGTAACACCCCAATTCCCGAAACTCGAGTACACTACTCGTGTTCCAAAAACCCGAGCATTAACATTTGAAAACACCCAAATTTCACGTACATTTTTTTCTTCCTTTTATCAGAGTTAATAAACTAGCGAAGTATAAGCAAATCTAGTATAAGAGGGAATCTAAGTATACAAAACCAAATATTTCAAGTGGTTACCCAAAAACTTATACAAACCAATGTCTTAACCTTTATAAACATAACAGTATAAATTAAATACAAATAAAATTAGGAAAGGAGAGTCGCAAGATCATCTGGCTCTTCCCATTCCACATAAACACCGGCATACGCATCCTCTGTGTCTCCTGCACACTGAATATGGTTCAATAGCGTCAATGGCTATCCAGTGAGGTATAACCCCTAAGATTTATTGTATCATTAAGATAATTAATCATACTTATCAGAGAATGTATAATAAATATTACACAATGATTATCATAGAAATCAGGTACGGTTCATCAAATACGTATTTATTAATTAAATTAAAGAAGATGATCATGTTTAAATGCATGGATGTATGCACATGCTCACAGACCTGGGGATGCACATCCAGCTGGTAGAAAGTTGCCCAAGGAGAACTAGCCACCCGGAAAAATACTCAAAGGTACGCCCAAAGAGAACTATTCACCCAGAAAAGACTATGTAACAAGGTCGCCCAAGGAGAACTAGCCACCTAGAAAAATACTCAAATGTATGCCCAAGGAGAACTAGCTACCCGAAAAAGACCATATAATATAAATCGCCCAAGGAGAATTAGCCACCCAGAAAAGTACACAAAGGTATGCCCAAGGAGAACTAACCACCCAGAAAAGATCAAATAATATAGATTATCCAAGGAGGACTAGTCACTCGAAAAAGTACATAAATGTATGCCCAAGGAGAACTAACCACCCAAAAAAGTCCATAATAATATATAAATCGCCTAAGGAGATCTAGCCACCCGAAAAAGTACTTAAAGTACGCTCAAGGAGAACAAGTCACCCGGAAAAGACCATATGCCATGAAAATGCATGATTAGCCCAACTATTATTATTCTAATTTCAAACAATCATTTTAAGAAAGCTCAAAAGTTGCTATAGGGGGTTTGTCATGAAGCATAGGCCGACAGCTGAGGCATAATATCTCATTCCACCATCCCTGGCTCATGAGACTAATAAATAAGTGTTTTAAGGTAACCTACTCAACTAGTGGCCAATCATAGTCCAACAAGTGGAACTTACTATCGCAAGGTTGTATAAAATAATCCATTAAAGCCACGTGGACAATTATTCCATAAAAGCCGTAAGGGCCGAATATTCCATTTAATGGTACGATAAGAAAAGATTATTCGCCAAAAGCCATATAGGCATAAATGATCCACAAGATGATAAGTCCACAACGTAAATTTATTTAATCCATAACATAGGTGGCCACTAGTTCGAGGATTTCCTAAAAACACCATCAAGTAATCATAAATAATAAATTTGGCTACGTATAATGTTGATAACACATGCATAGCTAAAGTATGGGCCTTAAAACATGGTAGAGATAATTGAAATTCATCACATATTCAAATATTTGACTTTAAACTTAATTCATCAACTATTTATAACATTCAAATTCAACATGGGCAACCAACCTTATTAGGCAATCGATATGATATATGAACGAAAGCGAATAAACAAGTCAATTATTTAGATGTAGAAAAGCTTGAAGGGTAATCCTCACCTGTCAAGTTGAATTCATCCTGACTTGTGCAACTCAATTGTGTGAAGGTTCAAGAATAGATTTACGAACAATGAATTCCCTATATTCAAAATGAAATTAATGAGAAATAAAATTTAGGTTAGTACTAATTCACATTCTGATGGCAATCTAGGTGAATCTCCATACCTAAAAGGTCCGATTCACCCTAACTTTGACTAGAAATGAATATAGATTAAGGAACAAAAATTGGGGACTTCCAATTCCTATGTATACTTAGAAAGTCAAGACTTGTTTACCTAAGTAAATCTCTTATTGAACCCCGTATGCTATTGGAGGGATAACATACCTCAATCACTTTGATTTTCAACTTCCTCACTTGATTCAGCCTTGAGGGACAACATGAGAATCACGGACCTTCTGCTCTCAAGTCTATCAGCATAGAATGATTGAAAACAAGCGCGTTCAACCATTGACTCGACGAGAATCGGCCGAGTCGACTCGGTAGAAATCTTCCCTTTCCCTTGCTCGTTCATTCCTCCTCTTCCTTCTATCTGCATTCTTCTCCTTCTTTTTCCTTAGCTTCTCTTTCTAATTCATCCAGCAAACTCAACTCAACGATAGCAAGCTGACTCAACCCAACTCGGAGGCAGCAACTCAACACCATCTTTATTTTCCTTCTCTTCTTCTTCCTAGTTTGCTGCTTCTCCTTCTCCTTTCTTTATTGGACAGACCAGGTGAAGCCCTGGACCCATCCTGAGTACACAGCGACTCAGACCGTGTTGACCCGACCCGACCCGGTGCAGGTCCGAAATGGTGCAGCACGTTAGGGATTCTTCCCTTTCTCTGATCTTCTTCTCCTCTCCCATTTCTTCTTCCTGTTTTCTCTCCTTTTCTTCTGCTTTTCTCCTCACTCAAGACAGCTGCAACAAGCAGCTAGCCAGACCCAACCGACCCTAAGAATCAGTGGGTCGGAATTTCTCTTCCTCCTTGATTTTCTTCTCTCTTCCTTCTTCCATTCACTCTCTATCTCTTTCTATTCTTTCCTTTCCTCTACTCTTTTGTTTCTCTCTCTCTCTCTCTCTCTCTCTCTCTCTCTCTCTCTCTCATCTTCTCCTTCTTTTCTTTCAACCCGAGTAGGTCTAAACTCGGCCCAGATTCGGACCAAGTCAACTCGAATAGGTGTGGCAGAAGGAACGACGTTGTTTTCCTTTCTCTATAACATTCTATTTTTGGGGAGCGTTGCCCGAAGAGAAAGGGGCTATTTATAGCCTTTCGTCATTCTAAAACGTTGTCTGAATCTAATCTCTGGATTAGTTACAGCGCTAACTCTAATCCACTCACAAACTTGATGTTGTTATGGCTCATCAAACGCTTATTACCACTACACTCTTGCATTGCTTCAATCGAACCCCAAGAATGGCTTCCCGGCAAAAAGGTCCACTTGATGGACATTCCTGATCAGAAAACAAGACCCACTAAAAGGTGGTGGGTATTTCATCCAATGGAGAAGATGACTAGCCATTGATGTGGGTCATCATCGGAGGGCTGATCCGATGATCAGGGGCGACTGGTTGGTGTGGATTCGCCCTCCAATCACAGTGGGACCTCCATATGGACGGTGATAATGCAATAGCTTAATGGGTTTGATTTCACCATGCGGCGATGATGGAAGAAAATCTCAAGCATAACCAAGGGAAGCCCTACTTTGAAGGGTTAAGATTTGCTGAGGTGGAGGGTTGGGATGTTGGGAGGCTACCGCGCGCGACTAGCCATGAAAAGGCCGAGCTAAATGTCCTAGAGGGGGGGTGAATGGGACAACGCCAAATTTAAAAATAAAGTGCGGAAATAAAGACTTAATAAGCAGTTGATAGCATAATAGAAAACAACCTCTAAAATCAAGTATTGAGAGGTTGATACAAACTTGGTTCTAAGGACAACCTAACACCAAAAACCTACGGTTCATGGCAGGACAACCTTACTAGAATGTGGGTGAGTATCAAAAACTTAAACTCAAATGGAGGTGAAAGAAATAAGAACTAATCTATTACAATATTCACCACACAATGCTTTAAAAAAAAAGATTACAACATTCACATCCACAAATACATCCCACGATCTTAAACCACAAAATGATAAAGAAATAAATCAAACACCAGAGAATTATAGTGGTTTGTGTGTGTACACGAACTGTCTGAAAACATCTACACAGCTACTCCACTCCTAATATTCACTCCCTCGGGATATTAGCGTTCACTAATCAAATAGGTTTTTCAAGGTTCACCTAAAACTTTCACAATTGTATTTTAAGTGGGCTCACACAATCACAACCCCACATTCTGAGATTTTCTGTCTGATCTTAGAAAAAACCAAATGAGATTTTCTAGCTTATTTCATAAACCAAAATAAAATGAAATTACAGAAAAGGAAACACTTATCTGTATGAAGATTCTGAAGTAGCCCGATAGAACCAACTTGATGACGACATAGATGTTCAACGTTCAGTCCCACAAGTGTATAGGGTTCTAGGTCTAGTTGATTTTTAATTTAAATCAACCTGGGCTAGCTTGATTTGATTTCGATCTCAAGAAAGGGTAAAGTAAATGTCACTTTTCAAAATCAGAATGGAATAGAGATCTAAAATCAAATAACAAGAGCTACTTATAAAGAATTTAAAATATGTGCAAAATAGCTTAGAATGAACACAAAATTATCTCAGAGTGATTGCTTTAAAATAATTAGAATTGAATAGAAAACTCTGAAATTTGAGTGCTATTTATAGGTGAAAAATTTGTTCACTCGACTCGCCTTAGGTTCGCTTTGACTGGCTTAGGTCCAATAGATTTTCAAAAAATTTGGCGTGATAAGATTTGGCAAGTGCTCGACTGGCCTTGTGGGTCCCACGACTGGTTGAGTGGCCTGCTTGACTGATCGTGGACTACACACGACTAGTCGAGTGGAGCCAGAATGCTTCCTGTAATTTGAGTCGAGCCCTGCACGACCGGTCAAGCATTGTTCACCCGACTGGTCAAGTAGTTTCCAGGACTGGCTGAGGACCAACAAAAAAATTCTGAAAAATTGTAACAAATCCTGAATTGGTCGAGAAAATTTTAGGACTGGTCGAGCCAGTGCTAAAGCTAGTCGAAAAAACAACCTATTAACCTATAAAATGACCGATACCAAGTACTAAATGAACATAACGTGCCCTAAGGTCAATCTAGGTCATTCATACCTTACTTGTGAGATAGAACGTGTGAACCATCAAACTATCGATCACATCGGCAACTTTAATTCTTGCGATATTCGAAGCTTGATCTGAACGTATCGAACTTATACTTCAATTAGGACTTGAGTTCTTGAACGTCTCCGGTTACAGAACTTGAACCGCAATATTGCGATTGGGTTCTTGAAAGTTGAGTCTTCAACCAACACTTGAAACTCATACACTTTCTTCAGCTTGAAGATCTCGGTTGTAGATATTAGCAAGATTGATTTAGCACGATCGTCGAAGATTCAAAGCAAATCAAAGCACAAGCTTGATACATAAAATATATAAGCATGACATAAACTCGAATTGGTTTGGCACACCAAAATTTGACTAAACTTTGGGTTTCCAACATAGCAATTTCAATCTCCCCCTTTGTCAAATTTGTGACAAAAAAATACGAGTCATGCAATAGATATTCAATAAGAACACATGCTCAATAAAGAATCATGCACCATTTAGTCAACAATAACATATGATCAATAAAGAATCATGCACCATCTGTGCACACCAAGCAACTTTTCCCCTTAATCCATTACTCCCTTTAAACCAGGAGAAGCAAAATGTAAAAAAAAATAATAATAATAAAATAAATTTGCGATTAAACTCCTCATCCACATTATCATATCAAATCAAGCTTATTCCCCATAATATTCTCCCCCTTTTTGTCACAACATAACAAAGGCAAGAAATATATGATAAATGATAAATGTAGATAATAAGAGAGTAAATAAGATAGAAAAGAACATGATAAAAAGATTAATATCAGATAACAATCAAGTATCATATCACAAGAGGTAAGAAGTTCAAGTAGTTATCATCCAAATTCACAGATGGTAAAGAGAGTTAAAAGAAATTAATACAGAACCAAAGCAAACAGAATAACTAGTTAGATCCTGATGAATGAGCAGGAATAGATGGATCATTCTTATGTAAATCCCTATTGATGCGCCGCATATATTTGCACATATATTTGAAATGTGATTGTTGAGTTATATGAATCTGAGCCACCTGTTCCTTAAGACAACGCAATCTCTCATCAAAATTAGAAGGCTGATAATCAGAATCAGCCCCAAAATCTGAATCTAGCTCATTAAACAAATCATCCATGTTTACATCTTCTTGTGCTAAAGCATCACCTTCTTCAGCTTCTTTACCTCCTCCAACATCCCCAACAACTTGACCGGGTTCCAAGTCCAGGTTCATCTTGTTGATATTTGAATTGTTGAAAGGATGGAGATTAATGGAGCCTTCTCCAACAGGCATAGCTACCAAAGCATGAGTGGCTAGGGCAGTCATAAGATAAGCAAAAGGAATATTGCTATGACTGGGATGGAGATGAAACTGAATGATAAGATGATAGATAAGAGAAGGAAGACATATATGGATACCAGACACAACAGAATGCATAATACAGGCCATGAAAGAAGTCAACTCGATCTTGTTACCTGAGCAAAGATACACATTTGAAATGAAAATGCGATGAAGGACCTTGTATCTGGGTAACATAAATTTGGAACTGAGTGCAATACTATCGTTCCACTCCGCATCCATGTTGCAAAGAACTCTTGTAATCAAACGTTTTGCATTCTCAGAAGGTCTAGTGGTCAAAGTAGATATGGGAACTCCGTCGTCAACAACTAGTATATTCATGATAGAAGAAATCAAATGATGGTCTACTTCAATTAGACCTTCTCTAGTTGACACAATAAGTGTCAAATTCTCTTGAGAAAAGTTAGTAATACAAGCATACATAGCTTGCGCAATGGACCAGTATGTTGAACCGCCCTAGGATAATATGTTCTCCCATCCTACAGCTTAAATGAGGGGGACGATGTTGAAATGTTCAATATGATCAACATTAACAACATGCTCAACAATGACATTCCTATGTCTGATATCCCGCACATACTCGGGGTCCTCTTCGGGTGACCGAAGATGACGCACTGAAATGGGTGCGGAACAAGATGAAGAGGGACCACGAACAATTCTCTTCCTATTTCGTCCTTTCATGGCAATAACAACTCAAGGAAAATAAGGATTGCAAAAAGGAGAGAAAGGATTCCAAGAAAATCAGATTTTTGGGTAGAAACCCTTTCAAACCACCATAAAACTTGAAACAAGTTGTAAAATCAAGTTAAAGGAAAATCAATGAACAGGGAATTTGAAAATGAAGCACTAACCGAAGAGGAATCGAAGATGGATTCGATCGGTCATGGTACGACTTATTGGAGAAGAAGAATAAAGTGAAGAAAAAGGTATTTTCCCCAAATAAAAGGTAAAACCCGAATTCCACGACTGGTCGTATACATACTCGACAGGTTGAGCCATGACCGGTCGAGTGTGTACTCGACTGGTCGTGCACCACTGAAAAATTTATAATTTTGCATCTATTTAAATTTTAAAAATTTTAAAATAATAAATATATACATTATGATAAAAATAGGCATAAATCATCAGTTCGTATTGCACATACCAAGATCAAATTTCAATTTTGCAAACATGTTTTTGTCGAGCGGTTTTGTGAATATGTCTACAAGTTGATTCTCGGTCTGAATATATTCCAATGAAATTATCTTGTCATCCACCAATTGACGAATATCTAATGTCAAGATGCTTGGTTCATGAATGCTGAATTGGATTTTTAGAAATATTAATTGCACTTGAATTGTCACAATATAAAATTATAGATTCTTGCGCAATTTCGTAATCGCTTAGCATTCTCTTCATCCACATAAGTTGAGTGCATATATTACCAACAACAATATATTCAGCCTCAGCTGTGGAGAGCGATACGGAACTTTATTTCTTACTTAGCCAAGAAACCAAACAGTTCCCGACATAAAAACAACCACCGCTGGTCGATTTATGATCATCAATGTTACCAGCCCAATTAGCATCCGTGTAACCAGGTAATTGCACACTAGTATCATGTGGACCAGAGACCAATTAGTTGAACTAACGACATATTGCAAAATGCGCTTAACAACAATTAGGTGGGACTCTTTAGGGTCTGATTGATATCTACCACAAATCCCTACACTAAAAGCAATATCAGGTCAGCTCGCAGTTAAATAAAGTAAACTACCTATCATACTGCGATAAAACTTTGGATCCACACTCTTACCTATTGAATCCTTAAAGAGTTTTAGAGTAGTACTCATTGGAGTATCAAAAATTTTCTCACTCTCAAATCTGAACTTTTTAACTAAGTTTAGAGCATATTTGGTCTAAGAGATAAAGAATCCATCAGGGAGCTGTTTGACTTGCAACCCTAGGAGAGAGTTTAGTTCTCCAACCATGCTCATTTCAAATTTAGATTTCATAAGATCTGCAAACTCAACAATCAGTTAGCACAGGTAGATCCATAGATAATGTCATCAACATATATTTATACTATTAATATATGATCATTATGTTTTTTAACAAATAATGTTTTATATACGCTCCCCATAACAAAGTAATGACTTAACAAGAATTTAGTCAATTTCTCGTACCATACCCTAGGAGCCTGTTTCAAACTATATAGTGCCTTTTTCAAGCGATAAACATGATTAACATGCTTAAGGTCTTCAAAACCCTTCGGTTGTTCAACGTATACTTCTTCATGCAAATCACCATTTAAGAATGCACTCTTTACATCCATTTGATATATTTTGAATTTTTTAAAGCACACAAAGGATATAAATAGTCTGATTGATTTAAGACGAGCTACTAGGGCAAAGGTCTCATCATAATCAATGTCTTTAATTTGAGTGTACCCTTGTACAACCAGCCTAGCCTTGTTTCTAATAATATTACCAAGTTCATCAAACTTATTTTTGAAAATCTATTTTGTTCTGATAATGTGTTTATCTTTTGGTCTTGGAACTAAGTACCAAACATCATTTCTAACAAACTGATTGAGCTCTTCTTGCATTATTACAACTAATTTTCGTCAGTAAAGGCTTCTTTTATGTTAGTCGGTTCTATCTGAGATGTAAAGCACACGTAGTTGCATATATCTTCTAGTTGTTTGCGAGTGCGCACACCAGTGATAGGGTTTCCAAGGATTTGATCAGATGGATGGTCTTTAACTGTCCACAGTTCAATGTTATTTTGACTAGATGAAGAGTCTAGTTTATCAAACAAAAGGACTTCATCATCTTCTGAACTTGAGACAGGTGTATTCAAGTGATTATCTTTAACCACATTAATGGACTCTTGAATTAAACCAATCCTCTTGTTAAGAATCCGATATGCTCGACTATTCAGAGCATACCTTAAAAATATTTCTTCATCACTTTTGGTGCCAAATTTACCCAGATTTTCTCAGTCATGCAAGATGTAGCACTTGCTGTCGAAAACTCGAAAGTATTTGATAGTAAACTTCTTATCAAACCACATTTCATAAGCTATTTTACTATTTGATTTTCTAGTACAAAAATAGTTAATTATATAACAAGCAGTATTTACAGCTTCAGCCCAAAGATTTTTAAGAAGCTTCATACTATTTAGCATTACATTTGTCATTTCTTGAAGCACTCTATTTTTCCTTTCCACTGCCTCATTTTGTTGTGGTGTTTTGGGCATAGAATATTCATGTGATATTCCCTGGTCACTGTAAAATTTCTCAAAACTATTATTTTCAAACTCAGAACCATGCTCACTATAGATCTTAGTGACTTGTGATTCTTTTTCAGTTTGGATTCGTTTAAATACCCTTTTTACTTCATCGAGAGTTTCTGATTTCTCTCTTAAGAAGATTACCCAAGTATACCTGGTAAAGTCATCTACAATGATAAGAATATACTTCTTACCACCTTGACTCTCCATTCTAATTGGTCTAATGAGATCCATGTGGAGAAGTTCGAGTGGTTTAGATGTGGCATTGGAGTTCACCTTTTTATGAGCACTCCTAGTTTGTTTACCAATCTGGCACTCACCACATATTTTATCCACTTTCTTTATTTTGAGTAGACCTCTTACCAATTCATTTTTGCTCAATCTATACAAGTTGCAGTAGTGTACATGTCCTAGGCGCTTATGCCATAATTCGGTCTCATCGGTTTGGACCATGTAACACGATAGCTTAGATGAGCTTGAGTCACTGACTATGTAGCAGTTCTCAGAAGTTCTGCGACCGGTTAATATTACAGAACCATTCTTATTTAAAATTTCACACCCTTGGTAAATTTTACACTGATTATTATCGCATATTTGAGAGATGTTTAATAGATTATGTTTTAAACCTTCTATATATAAAACATTCTTAAATAGAGAGAGGTTAAAGAGTTGAACTGTACCTTGACCAATAATTCTGCAGTTGCTACCATCACCGAATATAACTGAACCATCAGTCATGTCTTTAAGAGTAAGTCTACAATTTTCTCAGCTAAAGGATAACGATACTGATTTTTATAGTTGATATAGTTGCTTTTATGTTATAAAGTCTGAAAAGTTTTAGTATTTTTAGAATTATTTTGATCCAAACTTTTCCCTTTTGAGTTAGAAGACTCCCTTTTAACAAATTTAAGTGGAGTATTCTTATATTTGAGAGGAATACTTTTATCATAGCCCAATCTAGATCGATCGCCACATTTTCTGGATCCGAATAAAAAATAATAATTTAGGATCACCTTGGGCATACCTCCATATGTACTTCAAACTCAAAAGCGAAGAGACTTCTAGTTTCAGCTTTTCATTTTCAGATTTTAAGTTTTCAACTTGGGACTTTTTGAAATCTAAGTTGCACTTAGTTTTTTCAAAGAAATCTGAAAAGTGTGATTTTTCTAAGACTAGATTATCAAAATTCTCTTTTAGTTTTGAAAACTTTTCTTTCTGAAGTTTTAACTTTACAGTTATTTTGCAACTTTCCCTGTATAGGGCATCATAAGCATCATGAAGGTCTTCTTCATTTTCATGGTCACTACCCAGATTTTCTTCACTGGTTGAATCATCGTTATCTGAGAAAGTGAACTTGACTAGAGTCATTAGGGCTTTAACATCATTAGCCGACTCCATTTCAGAATCTTCTGACTCAGAAGAGACTTCAGAGTAGGAAGATTCATCCCATGTAGCCAACATACCTTTCTTCTTAGACTTGTCCTTCTTAGGACATTTGTTTGCTAGATGCCCATATTCATGGTAGTTGTAGCATTGGCTGTCTTTTAGAGATTTCCAATTTTTAGATTTAGATCTTTTATTTTCAATAGGTTTTTGCAAATCAACCATCTTTTTACTCTTGAAAATCTTGCAAAACTTTTTGGTTAAAAGAGTCATATCATCTTCAGAAGTTTCTAAATCAGAATTATTACTATTTTCATGAAAAATAGTTTTAGAAGACTTGAGGGTGATTGACTTACCTTTAGGGGCCTTAAAATTTAACTCATAGGTTTGAAGAGACCCAACTAACTCTTCTACCCTCATATTATCCATATCACGAAGTTCCTAGATCGCGGTCACTTTTGAATTGAACCGATCAGGCAACGAGCGCAGTATCTTTGCCCAGACTTTACTTTCTGGGATCCTATCACCAAGACCCCACATAGAGTTGACAATGTCATTCAATCATGTATAAAAGTCCATGAAAGTTTCACTTTCTTACATACGTATTTCCTCAAATTTGGTTATGAGGATTTGAACTTTAGATTTCTTGACAATTATTGTAGCCTCGTATGTCATTTCCAAAATATCCCAGACTTGCTTTGCAGTATCACAGGATATAATTCTCTTGAATTAATCTGGTGATAGTGTGCAAGTAATAGCATTTAAAGCCTTTGCATTGACACTACTCTCACTTTTCTGAAAAGTGGTCCAAGAAAAATAAGGTGAAACTTTTACAGTTTTTGATCCATCAGTACTAGTCACTTCAGTGGTAGGAGGGGTCCAATTGGTCACTATGGCTTGCCACACACTCTCATCCATGGACTTTAAAAAGATCCTCATTCTGGCTTTCCAATAGGCATAATTGGAGCCATCAAATGGTGGAGGCCTAGTGATTGAGAGGCTATCAAAATTTGACATCTTAAAAAGCTCAGATCGATTAGCTGAGAAATTTAATCCAAATAACAAAAATAAAACGAGCGATTAGGCTCTGATACCACTTGAAAAGGCCGAGCTAAATATCCTAGAGGGGGGGTGAATAGGATAATGCCAAATTTAAAAATAAAGCTCAGAAATAAAGACTTAATAAGCAGTTGATAGCAAAATAGAAAGCAACCTCTAAAATCAAGTATTGAGAGGTTGATACAAACTTGGTTCCAAGGACAGCCTGACACAAAAAACCTATGGTTTATGGCAGGACAACCTTCCTATAAGATTGAATAGCATTGTGCTCAAAAACTGCTTGTTAGCAGAACTCAAATTTCAGGTGCGATAAGATTTGGCAAGTGCTGGACTAGCCTTATGGGTCCCATGACTAGTCAAGTGGCCTGTTCGACTGGTCGTGGACTACACACGACTGGTCGAGTGGGGCCAGAATGCTTGTTGTAATTTGAGTAGAGCCCTGCATGACCGATCGAGCACTATTCACTCAACTAGTTGAGCAGCTTCTGGGACTGGTCGAGGACCAACAGAAAAATTTCAAAAAATTATAACAAATCCTGAACTGGTCAAGAAAATTCTAGGACTAGTCGAGCCAATGTTAGGGCTAGTCGAAAAAATAACTTATTAACCTATAAAATGACCAATACCAAGTATGAAATGAACGTAACATGCCCTAAGGTCAATGTAAATCATTCATACCTTACTTGCAAGATAGAATGTATGAACTATCAAACTATCGATCACATCAGTAACTTTAATTCTTGCAATATTCGAAGCTTGATCTGAACGTATCGAACTTAGTCTTCCAATTAAGACTTAAGTTCTTTGACGTTTCCGGTTACGGAACTTGAACCACAATATTGCGATTGCGTTCTTGAAAGTCGAGTCTTCAACCAACACTTGAAACTCATACACTTTCTTCAGCTTGAAGATCTTGACAAGTTCGTCGTAGATATCAGCAAGATTGATTCAGCACGATCGTCGAAGATTCAAAGCAAATCAAAGCACAAGCTTAATACATAAAATACATAAGCATGACACAAACTCAAATTGGCTTGGCACACCAAAATTTGACTGAACTTAGGGTTTCCAACATAGAAATTTCAAGCCAGCGTGAAGAGAGGGAAAAATTGAATATATATATATATGGGAAAAGGTTCTATACGCTCGACCTTACCGTGGTATTTCGTAAGGTCGAGCGCTGTCCTATTGCTGGCCATCAGATGGAGGCGGTTCGCATCCAACAGCTGTTGCTTTAATGCCTGGTGAAAGAGAGAAACCGGTGATACCGGTTTCATTGTGGCCGAATATGTACACGACCATGTAAATAGGGCTTTTTAACCCCCTTGGAATCCCTAGCCGTGCCACCATCTCTCTCTCTCTCCCTGGATTTGGTCCAGCGGCTACATCCCTGTGCAGCCGCCTCCACCTCTCTCTCTCTCTCTCATTCCCTACCACCATGCAGTGCAAACCTCAGATTAAGCATTAAAGGTAAGATCTCGGCATGGATCAAGCTCTGTCTCTGGACCCGGATCCGAGTTTGGTTTAGGTTCTGGGTCTGGGCATGGATCCGGCTCTGGCTCTGGATCCAGGTTCTGGGTTTAGGCAGTGATTTGGGACGGATTTTTCTTATATTCCACTTTTTCTTTTCTTTTCACTACAAGTGTTTGGCATGATGTTCTTAATAATCTCTTGGTGATAGTTTAAATGGTTGTGATTTACAGTGTTTGTAGTCTCTGTTAAGATTTGTAATTCTTCACTGTATTAATGATGCTGATTATTAGATTCCTCTGATTTAGTTCTTTCTTGTCGATGATTCCATATTAGATGAGAGGGATAGTGTTTATTATCATGTTGATGTCAGCACCATTATAAAGACATATAAAAAAAGATAAAGCTAAAATCACGGTTTTATGTCACAGAGATGGCAACAACCTGCTTAGCAGCAGGTTCTAAGGATGCTGATTATTACCAACTTTTCTTTAATTTTTGGGTTTGTTTTTGTTTTGTTTTGTTTTTTTTTCAAATTTCTTTTTAATGGGCTTGTTTTTCTAGTTACTGGAAGAAAGTATTCATACTTAAAATTATGACCAAAAATTTGCTTGTAGTGTATCCAGCACCGTATCAATAGGAAATTTTTTCCACTAGTTCCTTGTTTTCATGCATTTTTTTATTATGTCATTGGGTTCAGTTAGAAAAGTAGAATTAAAAGAGTGGGGAAACAAAGGAAATTTGTTTTGCTATATAAGATTAAAAAATGCAAGAAAAGGGCATTCAAGAGCCTTGGAGCTTGGCGTTTTAGATTAAAAAACCGTCTCTACAATGCCATCATCATCAATAAAACCATCCGACAAAAGTATCTAGAGTTATAAAGAAATGTGATTTGATTCCAGATCCATTCTTTTACGTACATGTCTACGTTTTCTTCTCTTTTCTTAATTGCATTCCATATCCGTTCTGCACACTAGGAAAATGCTTCAATGCACTTGATATAGATAATGTCAGAAATAAAGACTCATCTTTTTTGTTTTTCTTTTTTCGGCCTTGCAAAATTTGCTAGCCTCTCTTCCCTGGAGAGAGTGGAGTTCACTAACTTGTAGAGATAATCAAGGTAAGTGTTTTTGGAGTCTATGCACTAGAAGGCAAAAAAAAAAAAAAAAACTAATACTATTGGATGAGAATGTTGTAATCTTTAGGAAATATTACAAGTTCATTTTGCTTGTGTCTGCAGGTTCTGGGTACACCTACTCAAGAAGAAATCAAATGTATGAATCCAAACTACACAGAGTTTAAATAACCTCAGATGGTGAAGATTGGCAGATTTGGGATCCTAATCCTAATTGAAACAGCTACAAAGCTGTCATTTCAGGATGTTTATGGTAGCAGCAGGCCTGACTCAAGTTTCAGACCTTGTTTAGATTAGTTTAGTTTTATTAATATTATTATTATCATTTTTGGAAGCTAGTTTCATGGACGAGACAAGGATATGAAAAACAAAATCAAAGTAAACATCGGATGGAAGAAATGTTAAAGAGCCAGGTACCTGTACTAATACTGCACTAGCAGCATCACCAAAGAGGATAATAGTACCTCTATCTTTCCAATCTACATATCGGGAAAGCGCATTAGCACCAATTACTAGAACATTTCGAAAGCCACCCGCTATAATTAAAAGCAGTACTGTTTAGTTGATAAATCATGAGAAACAGCATAGCAACCCACTTAAGGCAAGGAGCCCTTCCCATATCTGGGATTTCTTTTTCTTTTTCTTTTTCTTTCTGGTTCTGTGTTCTTCTTGATGGGATGAAAACAACACTTCAGAGATCTTTCCAAATGGGTTGGTTGGGTTTTTAATTTATGTTTTTTACTTTGCTTTACTTACAAGAGAGTCACCGAATTTTCCAAGAATCTGTTAGACTTGGCACTTTTAAACTGTTTCATGGATTTTGCAGGTATGCTTGACTGTTGCAATTTAAAGTTTCATACTGCAAAATGTGATTTGTGCATTTTGGTTTTATGCTAGATTTATTTGGTACTGAAATAATGAAATTTTATTTTGTTCACTTCCATCAGGTTATCTGGAGCAGATAGGGAGTGGACTCTCTCAAAGTAATTCAAACAAAGAAACCCCAAACTTACAAAACGCTTTGCCTCTCTCAACAAGCCAAAGATCCCAGTTCTGTTGCTTGGTCGTGCATCATGACGTGCTCTGTGGTCTGCGCCATGCATCATGCATGCTTAAAAAAGGAGTGGAGCATAGAGGATTTATTTATTTATTTTTCATGTATTCAAGCCATTGTAAACTTATTGTTGTAAATATATATAATTTTTATTATAAAGTTGTACAATAATTTTGGAGAAACTGTGCTGGAAGTGCAGTGGAGAAATGGGTCCGACCATTTTTGGGCATACCTCCTGATCGTATGGGGAAACTTTTGGATGTTTCGTAGTCCTATGTATGCACTCCAAAATCCATGAGGTAGGGCATGCTTAATGTGCATGTATAAATTTTTAAACAGGACTTTTGTGCACAAACTCAGCTTGTCCAATTTTGGGATTTGATTCCTGATCACATGGGACCCATTTTAGCAAAGGTAAAATATCAAATTTCCAGAAATATGTATAGTTTAGAAATTTAAAGTGGTGGCCCCAAACATATTGACTAGCGAAATGTACAGATATCTACGGATAATATGTGTAGCTAAAAGTAGAACGAAATCCGTAGCAATATGCTAAAGCTAGTAATATCGCAGATTCTAGAAATAAGGCTACGGCTAATATCCGTAGCTATTTCCTATTTTTTATGAATAAAATCATAAAAATCTGACGTCTCTTGCCATTGCTAGTAAATACCCTGATTGATCAAGTCATCTGAGCTAATACAGATAAAGACTTCGTGGCTTACAAACCCATGACAATAAGGATGAACTTGAGAAAAAGGGAAATAAGCCACAAAAAAAAGAAAGAAAAAACCACAACAAAAGATAGGGAGTAGACAACTTAGTGTTTATTTTTATTCTATTTTAACTTTTCCTTCTTTTCTTCTCTGTTTAATCTGCCAAAACAAAGAAGAAGGGATTGAGAAAACGGAAGTAATGAAAGATAGAAGAAAACCCAATCAATAGACTAAAGAAATATACAACAATGAAATTAAAATTCCAAATGAAATCAGAATTCCAATGAAAAATTCCAAAGAAAACCCAAATCAAATACAAATTATAGATTGTTGTCATTCCAAAATTACAACTGGATAATAAGTTACAAAAACAATAAGCAGCACAAAAGATTAATTTATCCAGCTGCATCAAACTGATCAGATAATTGAAATAGTCCAACCATAGTCAACTACTAAATTGAGGCAGGTGAGTGTCAGTTAATTATCTTATAATTGAATGATACATGTGTCAACGCTTACATGCTAAGGCAATGCAATTGTCTCCCTGCACTCGTGGACGTGGCACGTGTGCAAATGGGGTGACACAAGGCTTGATGCTATGTCTGGCAAGAATGCTGAATGGTGAGATGGATTTGTTGGTGGAATTGGGTTTTCTTTGGAATTTTTTGGAATTCTGCATAGTTTGCATTGGAACAAATAACCATCCAATTAAAATTCAGACACTTCCAACCAATTAAAAGAACAAAATTCTTGTCAATTACAAGAGATGAATTGTTAATTTGAAGATATACCTTCCAACAAGTATGTTCTTTGAATTTCTGCAGTTGAGGCCTTAGGAATTTAAAAACACAAAATGAAAGTTAGCGTTTTCTAGCATTGGAGAGCCAAATTCAAAGAAACAAAACAGCCAAATGCCATTTCAAAGTCTTCCAGAAAGAAAGGTAAAAAATGAAAAAAAGAAGAAAAGAAAAACCTACTTGAGTTCTTTGGCCTCTGTACCATAAAGCTTGAGTTATGTTTCAAGACCGTGGCTCCCACACGAATCACCTCCACTGCTGCCATTGGGTTGTTTATCAATCAAGCACACTTGCACCTCATCACTCCCAGTCCCAAGCGATATGGTCATTTGTATTCTACAAGTCAAATGATGGTGATATAGTCAGTGTCCTCGGGCTTGAAAGGCTAAAGACAATGATGATACTACATAACAAACATGTCAGTTCAACTACATAAAAGAAAATGAAAACTCAAAGTTAATTAACCAAGTGCTATGGTTTCTTACTTGAAACCTGCAGTAGAAGAACAGATTCACAAAGTTAGAAATTAGAATGGAAAATCCAAGGTACCAATCCAAATAGGCCTGGAAAAAAAAAACTCAATATTCATATTTTTTTCGAATCTTAAATAGTGTTAAATAGTATGAAATGAGGTCAATTTAAGTTCGAGTCCTATGAGGCTTTTGCCTTTTCTTGTTTTAGTGAATCGAGCCACGGGCTTGAATTATAGATAGAGTTGCCTGGAAATGCAAAGGTTATTTACAGATGTTGTGTAATTGGTTTGGATAGATAGCATGGGTTTCCTTGGTTACACTTGCAAAATGTAATTCTGATCCCATTTCGTAAACAGGTCATGCTTGCGCTGATCTAACCTGACTCATGCCACTAATAGTCATAATCGGAAGTGGGCATGAGCTAGGTCTAGGAATCAGGTTAAAAGCTTTCATACTTGGGCTAGTCCAGGCCTACTACTTAATTGGAACTGAACTGATTACCTGAATCACTGGCAGATAAAATGGCTCAGAGCCCAGATAAAGCCTTATGGAATTTAAAGCATGATTCAAAGCATGATTCAAAGCATGATTCAAAGCTGATTCGAAGCTGGAGCAAATGATCCAAAGCATGATTCAAAGCTGGAGCAGTAGCACAATTTTAAAGCATGATTCGAAGCAAGAATGGAACCTTGTTGGAAGGATCACAACTAAGATTTGGATATTGCATTTTGGATAGTCTTGAAAACCCAACTAATACTCCAAATTCTAATGATAGACTTTCCTTATAATGTTGATGTTAATATGATATAAATCACACCAGCAGATACTAGAATCACTCTCCTAGGCTAAAGCCAATCAATATTTAAAATATTCACATCATCCATAGTATCATATGTATGGCCTGCAGCCCATATATAGGCTTCAATCCATAGTAACCAAAATAAGCTACTTGAGGCATAAGTAGCTTATGTAAATTAACTTGCAATCCAAACACCCCTTGTTGTCTATTTCCGATCTATCTTGCCAGATTAGAGTAGTCTGATTGGATTGAATAGCACAATTAATACAGATTTGTTGTTGGATTAGAGTCGTCTCATTGGATTGAGTAGCACAATTAGCACAGATCACAGACTAAGAACAATTCCCCTAGGGGTTTTTATTATAGGAAGGATACAAGCTTAGGATTTTCGAGGAAAATGACATTAGGAGAACAGCATGAGGACAAAAGAATTGAGTGTCCCACCCTATCATGGATGGGACCTACCCACTGCAACACAATTAATACAGAAGCACAATTAATACAAGCTTAGGATTGAATAGCACAATTAATATAGAAGCTGGATTCCATCACCTTTTCTAACCTGATATGGAAAGATATGACTGCCAAAAAAATCAAGGTACCAATTAATCATTTGAAGCATAAAGAAAAACACAAAATAAATAAATAATAAAAATCCATTTTTATAGCAATAACTATTCTGTTTCAATTAAAAACAAAACAATAACAACAATAGTAACAGAACATAACATCATACCAATAGGAATTACTAAGATGTTGTTGAAACTCTAGATTCCATCAAAATTTCCAATCTGGCCATTAAGACACTAAACACAATTCAACTATTTGAGAACATAAATATCCATTTCAAAAAATATATATATATATATATAAAATAAAAAAAATCATAAAAACCAACAAAAAAAATATGATTACGTTGCTCAAATGCTACTTGCACAATGTTACCAATCTGACACTGAAAATAATAATCTTCACAAAAAAAAAAAAACCTGACCCAGATCCGCATCCAGATCCAGACCCAAACCCATATCCGTACCCTGAGCCAGATCCTGAACCCTTACCATAGCCTGACCTATAACTGCTTCCTGATCTGGAACCATGTCCTAATCCCGAGCCAGAACCGTTGAATCCAGATCCAGATCTGGACCCATGCTATGGTTGCTTCGTTGAAGGAGGGATTGAAGAAGGGAGAGAGAGGGCTGCACGGCCAGGGTTGCATTGAGAGAGAGAGAGAGAGGCTGCACAGGGCGTCTGGTGGCAGGGATTGAGGGAGACGGCTGCTCGTAGAAGTTTAGGGAGAGAAAGAGGGTTGGACGGCCAGGGAAAAACACCCTTTTAAACGGCCGTGTACACGCTTGGTCACAATGAAACCGGTATCACCAGTTTTCCTCTTTCAAGTGACGTTAAAACATCAGCCGTTGGATGCAACTGCCTCCATCCGACGGCCAGCAAGCTGACAGCGCTCGACCTTACGGAGTGCTATGGTAAGGTCGAGTGTATAGTACCTTTTCCCTACACACACACACACACACACACACACACACACACACACACACACACACACACACACATATATATTCTGTTTTTGGAAAGAGCCAGCTACACACAGACATTTTGCATTCGATCTTGTGTGCGTACATGTTCGATCCAACGGTTGATAGGCCATGGTTCTGGTATTTTTCTAGTTCCCTACAAGATGGACGGCCCTGATCACCACTCTGGATGATGGAGATGGGCCGAAATCAGAAATAGTGGGGTGACGTCCGTTCAAACATCCTCCAAGGGGGAAACGTCAAAAGAGTAGGGTCTCTTTCCCTCTTTAGGCTTGGTCAAATGCGGTTTGATCGAGCTGGAGGTTTCACTAGTGCGCGGGAGTACCTAGGCAATGTACTTACACTCAAATGTGGGGTCCACCGTGATGATTTCTACCAATCCACTCTGTTCACCTATTTTGTTAGCCCATATTAGGGCCAAGTCCAAATAATGAGGCAAATCCAAAGGCTTAGGTGGACCATATCTTCCATTTGTATGTTCAAATGGTCATTTTAAATTATTTAACAGTCGAATCACTATCAAATGTGACTAAACCTGACTCTAAAGGGTCTTAGGGACTATTTAACTGAAATCCATCGATTGTATTTAAGCTGGATCATGTAGTTTAGGTGTGGTTTGATCGTCGGGCCATTAAAAACATGATGAACGGTTAGTCTTATGATCCAGAGTTTAATGTTGACAATGGGTAGTTTGATTTATTTATCAAGGAGATTAAAACCCCAAAAGTAGGTCCACTTTGTGGTGTGATGGTCCATATCGAGAATCAACGGATGGATGCACTAGTTTATGGTTGGTAATGATCAATTTACGGTTGGATCAATTTTTAATTTGGTCATTAGTGACACTTAGAGTTCTTAAGGGAATCTTTGGTGTGGATTGATCATTGGGTCGTCAAGGATGTAGTGGACGGTGGATCTCGAATCTCATAGTTGCTCTACAATCTTGACGGTTAGATCTTATGACTTATCAATGCAATTGTTTCTGCTTCCTTCCTCAATAGTTATAGATGTCTTAAAGACAATATAAGTAGAGATCTAACCATTGATCTTTTGATTAGAGGGTCAGATGGTTCGATCAACGAAGGAGGATCCTCCTAATGGTTGGGTTTAGGTTAGATCGAAAGTAAATGTCTAGATGAGTTGACTTTGTATTTGTATTAACTCAAGTCTCATGGTAACACCCAAGTACTGAAAGTACGGGGTGTTACATTCCCATAGGTCGAAAAGCAATCGGGGTGCAAGTAAATCTTCGAGAAGAAATGTAATAGGTATAAGGCAATGTTGATACCGAAGGGATATATTCAGAGAGAAGGTATGGACTTCATTGAGATATTCACGCTGGTAATAAAGTAAGTTTCTGAAAAGGCCAAGCTATATGTCCTAGAGGGGGGGTGAATAGGACTATGCCAAATTTAAGCTTTAACAGCGGAATAAAAGAATATGATAGCTAAATAAAACAAATCAATTCACAATGCAGAAATGAAAAGCAACCTCAATAATCAAGTATTGAGAGATTGATACAAATGTTGTTCTAAGGACAACCTTACACCATAAAAACCAAGGTTTTATGGCAGGACAACCTTATTTCTAGAAAGTTCTTTGTATCAAAAACTCAAACTGAAGAGGAATAAACAAATAATAAGGAATAGAAATATTAAACTATTACAACATTCCCCACAATGCTTGAAATATAAATATTACAACATTCACATCCACACATACATCCCACAAACTTTGAATGATAAAAGATAGAAAATAAATCACACATCCACAAAACACAAAGAGTTATAGTGGTTCGCCTGTGTGTTCACCAATTATTAAACAACAGCCACACAGCTTGCTACTCCACTCCTAATATCCTCACTCAGTAGATATTAGCGTTCACTATGAAAAAAGGTTTCTCAAGTTCACATAAAACCTTCACAATTGTGTCTTTCAAATGGGCTTACACAATTTAAAAAACCTCACTTCTGAGTTTTCTGGCTCTCCTCAGATAACCAACAGTTTGAGATTTTTCTGGCTTAATCTCAAATAAAACTAAAAGAATGAAATTTATAATAAAGTAAAATACCTGGATTTCTCCTTTTGTTGTAGCCCGGAAGAACCAAGTCGGAGTAGAAGTTCGAATAGAAGTTCAATGTCCAATACTCACTTAAGAAATGGTTCTAGGTTCTAGATTGATTTTAAATTAAACCAGTTGGGCTAGTTATATTTGATTTTGATTCCAAGAAGAAGGAATATCACAATTCCTCTTTTCAATTCAGATTGGAATATAAAAACAAAATTAAATCAATAAAGCTAACAAAAGAGAATATTAAATATGCACAAAAGTAGCTTAAAATGAACACAAACTTATCTCAGAGTGATGCCTTGATTTTACTTGAATTGGGTTATCAAACTCTGAAATTCATCGTCTATTTATAGTTGAAGAAACTCGTCTACGACTGGTCCTGAGGACAGTACGACTGCTCGTAGAAGAAACAAATTTTTGAAATTTTAAGTGCGATCAGAAAAAACTGTTCTACGACTGGTCGAAGGTCGTCCACGACCAGTCGTGAGCCCTCCACGACTGGTCGTGACAAACCCATGATTAGTCGTGTGACACCAGGTTTAGTTGCTGTAAATTGAGTCGTAAGTGCACGACTGGTCCTGGATCGAGTTGTCACTGTTCCTACGACCGGTCGAGCAGACTCCAGGACTGGTTGTAGCTCAACCAAAAAATTTCAAAAAATTGCAACAAACCTAGGACAGGTCCTGAAATTTCTTGGACTAGTCGAGCCAGTTCTAGGACTAGTCAAACAGGGTCCAGGACTAGTCTTAGAACAGACCAAATACATATAAAAAGATTTATCTTGAATTATGTATACAAAATGACCTACCCTAAGGTCAATCTAAGGTCATTCATACCTTAAATATGAAGTATGGACATTGATACTTCATTTCTTCAGATGATCGTTGACAATTGAAGATTGTAAAACTTGAGATCTCTATACTTGATATAACATTGAACTTGAGATCTTCTAGAACTTGAATTATACTTCATTTCGAGTTATACACTAACTTGAGTCTTTGAACAAGATCACTTCTTTCGTTGTAGCTTGTACTTGCATTTCTTGAAATGGTTTAAAGTAAATCTTCGTTCTTGACTTGAAGCAACGTGTTTAGAGAGGTGATGCAGTGTCTTGATCATACATACCAATGAGCTACACAAGACATAGATTACATAAGATGTAGATTGATGTTTTAGCACCACAAAATTTGACAACCAAAGGAGCATAAAACCATAGCACTTACAATCTCCCCCTTTGTCAAATTTGTGACAAAACACACTCCAAAAAAATAAGAGAAGCACAACATGTTCAATAAAGAATCATGCACCAATTATATAAGAGAACCAGTTATAGCCTGGTTAAAGAATCATGCACCAGTTATTATCAACCAGCACACATCATTATAAACTAGGCAAAACAAGTCAAAATCCTTACTTATTTACTCCCCCTGAGTAGCACACATATATATCCATAAAAATTAATGCTACTACCCCACAATCCATATCCATTCAAATCAATCCAAAGTACTTGAAATCTTCTCCCCCTTTTTTTTCACAATATGACAAAGGAAGCAAATAAGAAATGGAAAAGAAGAATTGACAAGAGAGTAATACAAGAAATAACTAGACAAGATATGAGAAAAATATAATCAAATTCAAAGTTCACATCTCATTACTCAACATAAACAAAAGTCAGTAAACCAAATAAAGTTCACAAACCAACACAAGTAGACTTAAAGTTATTACAGACCAAAGAGTAAAGCACTTAATCAGATCCTGAAGAAGGCGCATGAATGGTAGGATCAAGTTGATGAAGGCCCTTGTTTAAGCGCCTAAGATACTTGCGCATATATTTAAACTGTAAATCATGGGCCACATTCATATTCTCTACCTTCTCCTATAGAGCATGAAGACGAGCATCAAAATCAAATGGCTCATAGTCAGGATCATTAGCAGAATCAGATTCAATTTCATCAAAAATATCATCCATATTTATATCATCAAGAGGAAGATCACCAGCTTTTTTTTCATTCCCTACTTCAGCTCCACCACCACCCACATCCACTTGGCCATGAGTCAATTCCAATTTCATCTTGTTAATATTTGAATTGTTAAAAATAAGATGATGGATAAGAGTCTCTCCAACAAGCATAGCAACTAGCATGTGAGTAGCTAAAATAGTCGTAAGATTTGCAAACGGAATATCACTATGACCTGGATGGAGACGAAACTGAATGATGGAATGATATATCAAAGAAGGAAGACAAACTTTAGTACCAGAGATGATAGAGTACAAAACCCGAACCATAAAGGACGTCAGCTCTGTTTTATTACCAGAACGTGGATATAGATTTGAAATAAAGATTCTGTGGAGAACCCTGTATCTGCGTAACAAGTACTTTGAGGGGAGCACATTCCCTTTATGAGTCCATTACACATTCATATTACATAAATCTCTAGTGAGCATGCATTTTTCTGAATCTGAGGGTTTCTTAGCTAGAGAATGAATAGGAATACCCTCATTATTAACAGGTATGTCCATTAGCCCTGAAATCAGATGGCAGTCAATTTCAAATGGACATTCTCTAATATCAATTTTAAACGTTAAATTCTCAGTCGAGAAATCAGAGATACATGCAAACATGGACTGAGCAATAGATTGGTATGCAAGCCCACCCCAATGTAAGATGTTAACCCATCCTACGGCTTGAAGAAGTGGGAGAATACCAAAAGGAGCATTGTGTTCAAGATCGACAGATCGCTCAACAATAACATTGCGTAAACGCAAATCCTGCACATATGAGGGATCATCTTCGGGTGACTGAAGGTGGCATCGTACTATTGGAGTATATTTAGAAGAAGATGGACCATGGGAAGTTTTCTTTTTCCCTTTAGCATCCATTAGTAAAAAGAAAATCAATGTACTAAGGAGTTATAAAAGAAAAGGAATGGGTTTTCTCAAAAATAGAAATTTGAGAAGAAAACCCCAAATAACTCAACAAAGCTTGAAATCAAGCACTCTAATGAAGAAATTGAAGAAGAAATGAAGAAAAAATGTACTAACCTTGACGAATCAAATAGTAGGGTTCGACTAGTCGTGCCATGGCTTGTTGGAGGGAAAAGAAGAAATGAGGAAGATGATGGTTTTCTCCAAATTAAAGAGACCAGCGAGCTACACGACCAGTCTTGGGTTGTCCTCAACCGGTCGTACCATGACTGGTCAAGCACATCCTCGACTGGTCGTGTACCAGCATAAACATGTATTTTTCATACAAATTTGAAATCTAAACCAATAATTTATCAAATATAAATACATTATGATACAACTATGCATAAATAATCAATTTAAAATGCACATACCAAGATCAAATTTTAATTTATTAAACCTGCTTTTGTCAAGCAGTTTAGTGAAAATGTCAGCAAGTTGAGTTTTGGTAGGAATGTATTCCAAAGATATCAGCTTTTCTTCCACTAATTCACAAATGTAATGATACCTAATGTCACGTGAATGTTAGATTGGATTTTTTGAAATATTTATAGCACTGGAATTATCACAATATAATATCATTGATTCCTTTGCAATTCCATAATCGCTTAACATACTTTCATCCAAGCAAACTGAGTACACGCATTTCCTGCTACGATGTATTCAGTGTCAACAGTCGAAAGCGATATAGAACTTTGCTTCTTGGTAACTCAAGAAACCAAACAATTTCCAATATAGAAACAACCACCACTGGTTGATTTCCTGTCATCAATATTACCAGCCCAATCAGCATCTGAGTACCCAGCCAGTTGAACACTAGTATCATATGGATACCAGAGACCCAATTTAGCAGTACTTGCGACATATCGCATAATCCTCTTAACAACTGTTAAATGTGACTCTTTAGGATCAGACTGATATATAGCGCGAATACCAACACTTAAAGCAATATCAGTCTACTAGCAGTTAAATAAAGTAAACTGTCAATCATACTACGATATAATTTAGGATCCACATTATTACCTGTAAAGTCCTTTGAGCGTCTTAGAGTTGTACTCATAGGAGTATCAAAATTTTTACCGTTCTCAAATCTAAACTTTTTGATTAAGTTCAAAGCATATTTAGTTTGAGAAATAAAAATGCCATCAGATTGTTGTTTCACTTACAACCCTAGGAAATAATTCAATTCCCCAACCATGCTCATTTCAAACTTAGATTTCATTAAAGCTATAAACTCAACAGTCATGTTAGAACAAGTAGATCCATAAATAATATCATCAACGTAGATCTGCACTATTAAGATGTGATCATTAAGTTTTTTAACAAAAAGAGTCTTATCTATACTTCCCATTTGAAAATCATGACTTAGTAAAAACTTAGTCAATTTCTCGTACCATGCTCTGGGAGCTTGTTTTAAGCCATAGAGAGCCTTTTTAAGGCGATAGACATGATCAGTGTTCTTAGGGTCTTCAAAACCCATTGGTTGTTCAACATATACTTCTTCATTCAAATCACCATTTAAGAAGGCACTCTTCACATCCATTTGATAAATTTTAAATTTTCTAAAGCAAGCAATGGATATAAATAGTCTGATTGACTCAAGACGAGCTACTGGGGCAAAGGTTTCATCATAATCAATACCCTCAATTTGAGTGTACCCTTGTACAACCAGTCTAGCCTTGTTTCAAATTATATTACCAAGTTCATCAGACTTATTTTTAAAAATTCACTTAGTTTCGATAATATATTTATCTTTAGGTCTAGGAACAAGATACCAAACATCATTTCTCACAAATTGTTTAAGCTCTTCTTGCATCGCAACAATCCATTTTTTGTTAATAAGAGCTTCTTTTACATTTGTCGATTCAATCTGGGATATAAAACATACGTAATTACATATATCTTCTAGTTGTTTACAAGTGCGTACACCAGTGAGAGGGTTTTCAAGAATCTGAGTGGTTGGATGATCTTTAACAGTCCTCAGTTCAGAGTCAGTTTGATTTGATGAAGTATCTGGTTTATCAATTAAAAGAACTTCATCATTATCTGAACTTGGGGCAGGTGTATTCAAGTGATCGTCTATTTTTTGTAATTTAGGTAGACCTCTTATTAGTTCTCTTTTGCTCAGTCTATACAAATTACGGTAGTGTACATGCTCAAGACGTTTATGCCACAAATCAGTCTCATCAGTATGGACCATGTAACACGATTGACTAGATGAGTTGGATTCACTAACAATATAGCAATTTTCAAAAGTTCTACGACCAGTTAATATTACTAAACCCTTTTTATTTAGATTTCACAACCTTGGTTAGAAAATTTTACACTATGATTGTTATCGCATATTTGAGATACGTTTAACAGATTGTGCTTTAACCCTTCAACGGATAAGACATTTTTAAACAAAGGGAGGTTATAGAGTTAAACCGTTCATTAGCCAATAATCTTGCAATTGCTGCCATCACCGAATGTGACTGACCCATCAGCCATGTCTTTGAGATCAGTGAATAGACTTTTATCACCAGTCATATGCCTTGAGCATCCATTGTCTAGGTACCACTTTGAATGGCTTGTAGTTTTGAAAGCAATATGAGCAACTAAGCAGGTAACCTTAGGAAGCCATTTCATAATTGTTTTGGGTTTAGGAGTATAGTGGGTCTTCTTTTATTTGTAGTTGTTGTAAGAGTGACCTACTGGGTTAGATTTTAAAAGCTCCTTAAGTAGATCAACTATTTTTTTAGCTAAAGGGTTTCGATTCTGATTTTTATAGTTGATATAGATGCTCTTGGGTTTTTGAAAAGTTTTAGTATTTTTAGAAAAATTTTGATTAGTACTTGTCCCTTTTGAGTTTGAAGTCTCTCCTTTCACAAACTTGGGAGGAGTATTCTTTTGTTTAGGAGGAATATTTTTATCGTAGCCCAAATCGGATCGATCGCCACATTTTCTTGATCCGGATAAAAGTTTTTCTAACTTTGGATCACCTTGGGCATATCTCCATGTATCCTTTAAACTCAAAAGAGAAGAGACTTCAAGTTTAAGTTTATCATTTTCAGATTTAAGATTTTCAATCTGGGAGGTTTTGAATTCTAAATCGCATTTGCATTTTTCAAAACAATCTGAAATATGGAATTTTTCTAAAACAAGAGACTCAAAATTTTCTTTAAGCTTTGAAAATTTTTCTTTTTGAAGTTTTAGTTTTACGGCAATTTTATAACTTTCCTTGTATAGGGCATTGTAAGCACCTTGAAGATCTTCTTCATTTTCATGATCACTATTCAGATTTTCTTCACTAGTTAAATCATCGTGATCTGAAAAAGTGAACTTGGCCAGAGTCATAAGGGCTTTAACTTCATTGCCCGACTCGGTTTCAGAGTCTTCTGATTCAGAAGAGGCTTCAAAGCCAAAAGATTCATCCCAAGTAGCCAACATACTCTTCTTTTTGGGTTTGTCCTTTTTAAGACACTTGTTTGCTAAATGCCCATATTCTTGGCAGTTGTAACATTGACTATCTTTCAAAGATTTCTAAGTTTTATATTTAGATTTAGATCTCTTCTTATCATTTGATTTTTGAAAATCAACCCTCTTTTTACTTTTGAAAATCTTTTAAAACTTTTTTGCTAAAAGAGCCATATCATCTTTAGAATTTTCTAAATTAGAATTGTTGTTGTTTTCTTGAGAAACATTTTTAGAAGACTTAAGGGCAATAGATTTACCTTTAGGAACTTTAAAATTTAACTCGTAGGTTTGTAAAGACCCAACTAATTCTTCTACCCTCATAGTATCCGTATCACGAAGTTCTTGGATCACAGTTACCATAGAATTGAACCGTTTAGGGAGTGAGCGCAATATCTTTACACAAACTTTACTTTCAGGGATTTTGTGACCAAGACCCCACATAGAGTTCACAATGTCATTTAATCTAATATAGGAGTCTATAAACATTTCATTTTCTTCCATATGTATTTCCTCAAATTTGGTTGTGAGGATTTAGACTTTAGATTTCTTGACAATTGATGTACCCTCGTGTGTCATTTCTAATATATCCCAAGCTTGCTTTGCAGTATCACAGGATATAATTCTTTTGAATTCATCCGGTGAGAGTGCGCAAGTGACTGCATTTAGTGCTTTTGCATTGGCACTACTCTCACTTTTCTGAAGTGTGGTCTAAGTAAAATAAGGTGAGACTTTCATTGATTTTGATCCATCGATACCAGTTACTTCAGTGGTAGGAGGGGTCCATTCAGTCACTGTGGCTTGCCACACGCTTTCATCCATAGATTTAAGGAAAATCCTCATCCTGGCTTTTCAATAGGCATAATTGGTGCCATCAAATGGTGGAGGCCTAGTGACTGAAAGGCTATCAAGATTTGACATCTTATAAATAGATTAGATCGATTAGCTCAGGAAATAAATCCAAATAACAAGAATTAAAACAAGCTATTAGGCTCTGATACCACTTGAAAAGGCCAAGCTATATGTCCTAGAGGGGGAGTGAATAGGATTATGTCAAATTTAAGCTTTAACAGTGGAATAAAAAAATATGATAGCCAAATAAAGCAAATCAATTCACAATGCAGAAATGAAAAGCAGCCTCAATAATCAAGTATTGAGAGATTGATAAAAATGTTGTTCTAAGGACAACCTTACACCATAAAAATCAAGGGTTTATGACAAGACAACCTTATTTCTAGAAAGTTCCTTGTATTAAAAACTCAAACTGAAGAGGAATAAATAAATAGCAAGGAATAAAAATATTAAACTATTACAACATTCCCCACAATGCTTGAAATGTAAATATTACAATATTCACATCCACACATACATCCCACAAACTTTGAATGATAAAAGATAAAAAATAAATCACACATCCACAAAACACAAAGAGTTATAGTAGTTCACCTGTGTGTTCACCAACTGGGTTCGAATAGAAGTTCAATGTCCAATACTCACTTAAGAAATGGTTCTAGGTTTTAGATTGATTTTAAATTAAACCAGTTGGGCTAGCTATATTTTATTTTGATTCCAAGAAGAAGGAATATCACAATTCCTATTTTCAATTCAGATTGAAATATAAAAACAAAATCAAATCAATAAAGCTAACAAAAAAGAATATTAAATATGCACAAAGTAGCTTAAAATGAACACAAACTCATCTCAGAGTGATGCCTTAATTTTACTTAAATTGGGTTATCAAACTTTGAAATTCGTCGTCTATTTATAGTTACAGAAACTCGTCTACGACTGGTCGTATAAGAAACGGATTTTTGAAATTTTAAGCGCAATCAGAAAAAACTGTTCTACGACTGGTCGAAGGTCGTCCAAGACCGGTCGTGAGCCCTCCACGACTGGTCATGACCAACCCACGACTAGTCGTGAGGCACCAAGTTTAGTTGCTTGAGTTTGAGTCGAAGGTGTACGATAGGTCGTGAACAAGTCGAGCACTGTTCACACGACCGGTCGAGAAGACTCCAGGACTGGTCGTAACTCAACCAAAAAATTTCAAAAAATTGCAACAACTTAAGAGTGGTCCTAGAATTTCTTGGACTGGTCGAGCTAGTTCTAGGACTAGTCGAACAGGGTCCAGGACTAGTCTTAAAATAGACCAAATACATATAAAAAGATTTATCTTGAATTATGTATACAAAATGACCTACCCTAAGGTCAATCTAAGGTTATTCATACCTTAAATATAAAGTATGGACATTGACACTTCATTTTTTCGGATGATCATTGACAATTGAAGATTGTAAAACTTGAGATCTCTATACTTGATGTAGCATTGAACTTGAGATCTTCTAGAGCTTGAATTACACTTCATTTCGAGTTGTACACTAACTTGACTCTTTGAACAAGATCACTTCTTTCGTTGTAGCTTGTACTTGCATTTCTTGAAATGGTTTGAAGTAAATCTTTATTCTTGACTTGAAGTAACGTGTTTAGAGAGGTGATGCAATGTCTTGATCATACATACTAATGAGTTACACAAGACATAGATTACACAAGATGTAGATTGATGTTTTGGCACTACAAAATTTGACAACCAAAGGAGCATAAAACCATAGCACTTACAATCCCCCCTTTGTCAAATTTGTGACAAAACACACTTTTAAAAAAAAATAAGAGAAGCACAACATGCTCAATAAAGAATCATGCACCAGTTATATAAGAGAACCAGTTATAGCCTGGTTAAAGAATCATGCACCAGTTATTATCAATTAGCACACATCATTATGAACTAGGCAAAACAAGTCAAAATCCTTACTTATATTCTCCCCCTGAGTAGCACACATATATATCCATAAAAATTAATGCTACTACCCCACAATTCATATCCATTCCAATCAATCCAAACTACCTGAAATCTGCTCCCCCCTTTTTGTCACAATATGACAAAGGAAGCAAATAAGAAATGGAAAAGAAGGATTGACAAGAGAGTAATAAAGGAAATAACTAGACAAGATATGAGAAAAATATAATCAAATTCAAAGTTCACATCTCATTACTCAACATAAACAAAAGTCAGTAAACCAAATAAAGTTCACAAACCGACACAAGTACACTTAAAGTTATTACAGACCAAAGAGTAAAGCACTTAATCAGATCAAGTGGTGGGTGCTTTGATGGGGTAGTTGCAAAAGAAAATCAATGTACTAAGGAGTTGCAAAAGATGAGGAATGAGTTTTCTCAAAAATAAAATTTTGGGAGATAGTGAAATAGCTACTTTGATATATTCAAGGTACACAGGAATACGTCTTCTTATTTGAAAAATCAGTGAACAAGTTAGTAAGCTATGTGAATTCAGATTACGCTGGCAGTGTGGATAATAAAAGGTCGACTTCTGATTACTCGTTTGTGTTAGCGGGTGGAGTGATCAGGTGGATGTCGAAGCTTCAGTTTGTAGTGGCTCTTTCCATGACCGAAGTTGAGTATATGACGGTGGCAAAAGTATTTAATGAAGGTGTTTAGTTGAGGGCAATGGTAAATCGGTTGGGGCTTCAGTAAAAGGTTGTGCCAATCAATTGTGACAACAAAAGTGTGATCAATTTGACTAAGAATTCTGTTTATTAATCATGTACTAAACATGTTCGTGTGTGTCATCATTTTATCCGATATATGCTTAAGGAAGGAGGTGTGACTCAAGAAAAGATTCACACAAGCATAAATTCAGCTGATATGCTTATGAAAGTGGTTCATAAAGAGAAGTTCAAGTTATGTGCAACTTCTCTAGACTTGGCGATTGCGTAAATGGAAGACAACGTGTGCATGAGAAGCGATGGTGGAGCTATGATGGAAGTTAAAATTAGAGATGATGATTGATAAGGAGCTATGAAGAATGAAGATTGAAGACATGACATATATTATTGTTGATGTCTTAAATTTGTCAATAATAGGGTCTGTCGATGCTATTAAGCAGATGTCAATGCCATCGACAGTCCTCGATCTCATTGAGAAAATCTAAAAAGTCCCATCTTGGTTGCTGGAACGTTTTAGTGTTGCTACTCGAAGTAAGTTTGATGACATCGAGGGTCAATGACATCAAAGGTCCCATCAAAGATGTGTGCAGAATTGCGCAAGTGCAGATTTTGTTTCCTATTTCGATTGTGATAGTATATACATCAGGTGTAATCAGGATTATGATATAAAGAGGGATTTCTAATTCATTTCTAAGGATTTCAATGGCATAGCTGTAAGCCCCGTATCCTAGACCGTACCTTTCCATAGGCTTCCGCGGTCTTTCCGGTCAAATTTCGGCAACCTTCGACCCTTAACCGGTGTTTGCGCGCGACCCTAATTTTTATGCCGTCAACCCGAGTCGACTCAACCCAGGACTTATACCTTAGCGTCTGCATCGTCGCGCGGTTCCGATGCCGCGACTTGCGCGCTGAGGCGATACCCTGGTCGAGAGATGTGAGCCAGCGTTCAGTGCGAGGAAAACGCCGCGCGTGCGAACTTCGTGAGAATCTCTATAAGGTGTCACATCAATCAATCAATCCCATCAATCCCATCATGTCAAGTACACATCACCTTTCACCTTTTTCCAAGCAAGCCCCAAAGTCAAAAAGTTCTTACACAAGCCTTACCTCTCTTACAACTTTTACCACAAAAGTCAAAAAGGAGCCTCTTACACCCATCACCACCACATCCATCACCCATCACTCCCTCTCTCTCTCTCTCCCTTACAAGTCTCTCTCTCATTTTCAAACTTTCCCAAGTAAAAAAAAATCCCATACGTATGACCTCTCCAAGCTTCCCAACCATCAAGTGTGGCCCACCTTTCCATCCCTAGATCTCCCATCTTAGCCATCCATTTCTCATCTTCCTCCATCAAAGAGAAGCACAAGGAGCTAAGGAAGTCAAGGGAGCAAGAAGATCAAGTGGTGGGTGCTTTGATGGGGTAGTTTTAATATTTTTAAGATGGGCCAAGTGAGGGCAACCGATCAATGGTTTGGATCTCACTTTGGACCCTAAGATGTGGCCGATGGCCCACTTGGATCATCATGATCATTCCATGATGGGGTCCATGGAGGCCATTCTCCATGGACCCCATCATGATGTTTATTTTCCTTGCATATTTAGGGTCATCTAGACCGTCTATTTTAGTGGAGAAGGGATCTCCACCGTTGGATTTCGATTTCATGGACCCACATGTAATGGGACCCACTTGATGTATGATTTAGTGCAAGGGAGGGCCCATAGTGCCGGGGTCCCTCCATCACGCGGATCTCACTCTCTATCTCTCTCTCTCCCTATCTTTTTCTTTTCCTTATTTTCTTTATCTTCATATGATTGTGTGGCCCACTTGAATGGACCCCACCATGAAGTATGTATTTTGTTTAAGTCATCTATAAGTGGGGCCCACCTTATATGTGTAGTACCCACACCATCCATCAGTGGTGGCCCACCTGAGCAGGCCCACCTTGCATGGCCAGACGTCCAGCGTCCCTGGACGCTGGACGTTTATTGGGAAAACACAAATACTAGCTTGGTTCAAGCCTTTGGGTGGCCCACTCATGTAGGCCCCACCTTGATGTATGTATTAAATCCACACCATCCATTCCTTTCCCAAGCCCCTTTTAAGCGTTGACCCGAAAGATGGGATCAATCAGACCTTCGGGCGGGCCATACCATAGCAAATGGTAGTTTTCACCATCGAAACCTTCCCTGATTGTTTATACGCTGAAATATGCCCAATATTGGGCTTGTTTTGCCTGTCGTGAGGCATGGAGAGCCATTGGACGGAGTGGATTTGCAAGATGTGGACCCCACCTATAAAATCCATAGAAAAACTAAAAAAATCAAAAAAAATAATAAATACATCACAGCAGCCGCTGCTGCTGTGTCAGAAACGCAGCAGCGCTGCCTGCGCACCAGCGCCAGCGGGCGGACGGACTGGCGGACGTACAGCCAAGCACGGCTGTAGCCGTGGGCCCCACCTTGATGTTTATTTGTCATCTAATCCGTTCATATGGTGGGCCCTAAGGTCAGTGGACCACCCTCCAAATTTCAAGTATATCCAAGACTCAGGTGGCCCACACCGTATGAAATAGTGGGATTGAGCCTCTACCTTTGAAACCCTTTTGGGGTCCACAGAAGTTTAGGATCAATATGAAATTTATTTTTCCCACGTCAATCCAGGTCTGCGTGACCTTCTCAACGGGTTGGATGGAAAGCAGACATTATGGTGGGCCCCACATGGAGCCCACAGTGATGTAAGTGTTTTATTGCCACCGTCCGCCTGGACGGTGGAGGCCGCTGTGATGCTTGTGTTATATCCCCACCGTCCAGGGACGGTGGGCCTGTTGTGTGCGTGCGTGTGGTGTGTGCGTGTGTGTATATTTATATATATATATATAATATTATATTATATATAATATTATATGTACTATATATATATTATATATTATATCATATTTAATATACCGGTGGTGGGAGGCCCACCTCAGTTACTTGTGGCCCATGATTGAGGCCCACTTTGATATGTATTTAAGGCCCATGCGTCGAGGCCCATTGATGTATTAGGGACCCATGGGTTATAGCCCATTAAAAATGTTTTGGGGCCTATGAGTTGAGGCCCATTTGATGTACATTTGGGGTCCCATTGGGGTGGCCCATTTGTTACACATGAGGCCCATAAGATTAGGCCCATTTGATGCATTCTAAGGCCCACGGGTCATGGTCCATTGCAATGCACATAAGGCCCATTGGTGCGGCTCATTGATGTGGCCTACTTGATGAATATAAGGCCCATATGATATGGCCATTTAATGTATTTAAAGCCTAATGGGATGTACCTAAGGTCCATTGCAATGTACAATCCTAACATAAGTTATGTAGTGATATTTACGTCGGGCTATGCCTTGGGAGCAATGGTGGTTTGACGTCCACATTGCAAGTATAGTGTGGTTAAATGTCCGCATTATAACTTTCCCTAGGGCCCATTGTTAGGCTCGTACGTGTTATGTGCAGGCCGTCTAGGCCCATCTTCGTTATAAACATCATCCATACTATATAACATGTTTAGTTCCATGATTCATGATCATATGCATCATACGTATGCTTGATATGAGAAATGACTGATCATAGCATATGCCTTTGGGCAGATTGTTTAGGGGCTCCCGTACAGGGGATGTTGCCCTACATGAGCGCACGATACGCGCAGGATTGCTGTATGACTGGATAGTGTGATTCATGCATTCGCATTGTGTGATATGGATTACTGTACCCCCTAGCGACATCAGGGCCGTAGCCTCCACAGACGTATCGTGGTTGGCAGGATTAGATACCAGAAATATTGTTCTACATGGGGTGCGATAGATATCCCTGAGTGAAAGTCCCTAAACCCTTATGGTACCAAGAGGTTGCTCCAACGTCTAGACCGAGTGGGTGTATGAGCGCTGAGTGTCGATTACCAGATGGTTGCGCTTTTCACTGTGTCGTGGTCGGTTGGAAGGGGGTGCGGCCTTACCCGCCCGAGAGTAGGGGGCAATGTTAAGCTGAGTCTGACCAGCTCGAGGAATGGGTCCGCTATTGATGAGCCGAGCCCGATATTGGCAGGCGGATAGTGAGGTCTTTTCCACTCACCTTATTGCGGGCGATGGGGCGGCAATCTGGCTTGGAGTGTACTAGACCCCGATGATATTCCAAAATTTGAGCTGTATTGATATGTGGATCTAGATGAGGATTTGTATGCTTGAGTTACATTTCACATTGCATGGCCTTGGTATGGCCGACATCATTCTTTGCACCGCATGGCCTTAGTACGACTAATGGCATTCTTGGCATTCATCAGCATGTTCCGCATTACTCTGATACTGCATAACTACATTACCATCTTAAGCATACACTTTCACCACCCTCTAAGCTTTCTATAAGCTTATGCACGGCCGTCGCATGCAGGTGACGTTGGATCGCAGCAGCGCTGAGGCTTGAGCTGTAGCAGATCATTTTGGAGCTTTTGGTCTATCATCATTGTATTTCCCTTTATGTTCATTGTACTTGTAAAGTTTTTTATCATAGTGGAAATGTGATGGAGTTTTTGGTTGTTGTTTGTGGGTTATGCCTTTGGTTATGCTTATTACGAATCAAACTGATGTTGAAAATCCTCCTTATAGCATCCCAGGATCGGAACCTGGCGAATGGGCGCTGGGAGCCGAGAATGGGGTTATACGGAGGCTGTCGGCGCCGGATTTGGCGATCAGGAATTTTGTGAGCTCAGTTTCTGAGTTTGGGGCGTGACAGAAGTTGGTATCGGAGCATAACCCGGGAATAACCAAGAACAACATTACATGTTTGCTATGAATGATTTAAGTCCTAAGTTCGGATAACCTAAGCGATTTCTTATTACCGACCCTTAACGAGCGTGCCTTCAAGAGATTTCAAAGTTAATTGGCGCCTTCGCTCTTTCCTGTAGGACATGCCGCCGCGTAGGAAAGTGACTCGATCGACTCCTGCTCCACCACCTGCGGCCCCTGCACTACCACCTACGATTCCTGCTCCACCACCCGAGATTCCTACTACCCAGCCTAAGGATGTCGCTCCTCTACCAGGGATTCATGCCTCCCATCCTGTGGATGCTGCTCCTCCACCAGAGACCTGTACGGACCCGATCGTATCCGTGAGTGCTTCTCAGTTACAGCAGATGCTGCAGGCTGTGACAGCCGCACTTTAGGGGCAGAGTAGACACCCTGTTGTTTCACCAACACAGGCAGAGCAGGAGCGTACGAGTGCCCTCCTTCGAGAGTTCCGACGACTCGATCCCCCGCATTTCCAGGGTGAGCCAGACCCGACCGTAGCTAAGAGATAGCGCGCCGATGTAGAGAAGATATTTGAGACGATGGGATCCGCGACTGAGCGACAAGTCCGATTAGCCGTATTTCTCCTCCATGGTAAGGCTGAGCACTGGTGGGCATCAGTCTCCCGAGCAGCAGGCGTTGACTTTGTATGGACTTGGGAGGATTTTGTGGATCGGTTTGACCGACAGTATTTTCCTGATCACATCCGGCAACAGCGAGCATTGGAGTTTGAACCCTTGGTGCAGGGCGATATGATAGTGGCTCAGTATGCCGCTCGTTTTATAGCACTGTCCAGATTTGCACCATACTTGGTAGATGATGAGGAGCGGAGAGCCCACTGATTTGAGGGAGGCTTACGTTACGGTCTTCGAGGCCGTGTTATTGGGCATGAGCTCCCGACTTTCGAGGAAGTGGTGCGGAAGGCCCAGATTTTTGAGGCTGAGTGGGATGGTTCTCAGTCTGATCGCGGTCAAAGGAGAGACCGGAAGAGGTAAGCTCCTTCCAGTGATACCCAGCAGGTTCGACCGCAGCAGAGGCGCACAGGTCGCCCAGCCTTCCGAGCGCCAGCACCACCTCCGAGACAGTTCACCGGCACTTGTTTTAGGTGTAGTGCGGCAGGACACCGTATGTGGGAGTGTCCTCGCCCCTACCAGCAGCAGCAGTAGAGAGGTCCACAGCAGCCTTCACCACCACAGCAGCAGTAGAGACCTCCACAGCAGCAGCAGAGACCCCCACAGCAGCAGCGACAGCAGCCCCCACCACCGAGGCCACCTCAGCAGCAGCATCAGCACCAGCCTCCGAGACCGAAGCAGCCGAGGCAGCAGTTTCGACCGCCTCAGCGACAACAGCAGCAGCAGCACGCTCAGAGGGGACAGGCACCTCTCCAGCTGACTCAGGCTCGATTTTATGCGGCACAGCAGGATCCTCAGTCATCTGGAGGAGTCGTTGAGGGTATACTTCCAGTATCTGCATGCATTGCACGTGTGTTGTTTGATTCTAGTGCATCGCATTCTTTTGTGGCTGAGAGTTTTTGCCGATCGACTGGTTTGTCATTGGAGTCTGCTCGTGAGGGGTTGACAGTATCAACTCCCTTGGGAAAGACTGCAGTGTTGGGCCGATTTTGCTCGTCTTGCCCCGTTTTGGTTGGGGATATCTTTTTGCCTGCTGATCTATTTGTTTTGCCGATGTTCGAGTTCGACTTCATCTTGGGTATGGATTGGCTTGCCGAGTACCACGTCATATTGGATTGCTCCGCGAGGACAGTCACATTTTGTATACCTGGCTTGCCACAGTTCCAGTTCATTGCTGAGCCCAGAGGAGAGCCGTTGTCTTGTTTGATGTCTTATGCCATAGAGGAGCCCATAGCGGTGAGCATCGACCAGTTGCCTGTAGTTTGTGATTTTCCCGATGTGTTTCAGGAGATTCCGGGATTACCGCCTCGTCGACTCACCGAGTTTCAGATTGATCTCGTGCCTATTTCAAAGGCCCCATATTGTATAGCACCATTGGAGTTGCGAGAACTGCAGGAGCAGTTGGACGAGTTGCGCGAGTTAGGCTTTATCCGTCCGAGCAATTCGCCGTGGGGAGCGCCGGTACTCTTCGTGAAGAAGAAGGATGGCTCGTTGAGGCCTGCGTAGATTACCGCAAGCTCAACAAGGTCACAATCAAGAACAAGTACCCCCTCCCGAGGATTGATGATTTGTTCGATCAGTTGCAGGGTGCACAGTTCTTTTTGAGGATTGACTTGCGTTCCGGTTATCATCAGATTCGGGTCCGAAAGGAGGACATTCCGAAAACAGCATTCAGGACGCGTTATGGTCATTTCGAGTTTCAGGTCATGTCCTTTGGACTGACCAATACACCCGCGGTCTTCATACAGTTGATGAACGAGGTCTTCCGTCCGTATCTTGATCAGTTTGTTGTAGTCTTCATCGACGACATTCTGATTTATTCGTGGACCCGTGAGGAGCACGAGCAGCATTTGGAAGTTACGTTGCAGACCCTCCACGCGCACCAGCTGTATGCGAAGCTGGAGAAGTGCTAGTTTTGGCAGGAAAAGGTAAAGTTCCTTGGTCACGTGGTGACGAGGGAGGGCGTCGCACTGGACCCCTCGAAGGTTGAGGCAGTGCATCAGTGGGACCAGCCCACAACTGCGTCTGAGATCCGCAGTTTCCTTGGTTTAGCGGGCTACTACCGGCATTTTATTGAGGGCTTCTCTCGTATTACAGCCCCGTTGACCAGGTTGACTCGGAAGGGCGCAGAGTTTATTTGGAGTGACGCCTGCGAGCGAGCATTTACGGAGTTAAAGGACCGTCTGACATCCGCTCCTGTCCTCACTCTTCCCTCTGTGAGTGACGAATTTATTGTATTTACTGATGCCTCGCATATTAGTTTGGGTGCAGTCCTGATGCAGCATGGGAGACCAGTGGCCTTCGCGTCTCGCCAGCTCAAGATTCATGAGATGAACTACCCCACGCATGATTTAGAGTTGGCTGCAGTTGTCTTTGCATTGAAGGTGTGGAGACACTATCTCTATGGGGTTAGGTTCGAACTCTTTTCTGACCACAAGAGCTTGAAGTACCTCTTCTCACAGTCTGAGTTGAACATGAGGTAGAGGCGCTGGATGGAGCTCCTGAAGGACTATGATTTTAATCTCCAGTACCACCCGAGTAAGGCAAATTGGTGGCCGTGGTGGCGGATGCCCTCAGCCGTCAGCCACGAGGCCTGGTGGCGCATATGATGATTCAGGAGTGGTGGATGCTCGAGGATGTAGCAGAGTACGAATTTGAGTTTGGCTTGTAGTCTTCTATTGTGCAGTTATCGAGCCTGTCAATTCAACCCTCTCTTGTCGCAAGGGTGATCGAGGCTCAGCAGGCAGACGAGTCGTTATAGGATTACCGAGCAGAGGCAGCATCTGAGAGTCAGGCAGATTGAAAGATTGGTTCTGACGGTGGACTTCGCTTCAGAAGCCGATTATGTGTCCCGAATATTCCTGAGTTACGTAGAGATCTTATGACCGAGGCACATCGATCGCGATTTTCTACCATCCTGGCTCGATGAAGATGTACCGCGATATGAGGCGACAGTATTTTTGGGCGGGGATGAAGCGCCAGATCGCCAGCTTTGTGGCCGAGTGTGACACGTGCCAGCGTGTCAAGGCCGATCATCAGAGACCTCCTGGTCTATTGCAGCCATTAAGTGTCCCGATGTGGAAGTGGGAGCATGTGTCGATAAATTTCATTATGGGCTTGCCGAGGACTCAGCGCGGTCATGACGCCGTCTGGGTTGTCATTGATCGTCTGATGAAGTCGGCACATTTTATTGCGATACGTGTGACTTGGCCTTTGGACCGGCTTGCGAGATTATTCATCGAGGATATTGTGAGACTGCATGGCATTCCAGTCTCGATCGTTTCTGACCGAGACCCAAGGTTCACGTCTCAGTTTTGGGGGAGCTTCCAGAGAGCGATGGGTTCTGATTTGCAGCTCAGCACCGCGTACCATCCACAGATCGATGGTCAGACCGAGAGGGTCAACCAGATCCTTGAGGATATGCTTCGGGCCTGCGCGATTGATTTCGGGGGTAGCTGAGATGAGCATCTGCGATTGGCTGAGTTCGCATACAATAACATCTATCAGGCAACCATCGGCATGGCTCATTTTGAGGCACTATATGGCAGACCATGCAGATCACCGAGTTGTTGGACCGAGGTTGGAGAGCGTCGTCTCCTAGGTCCCGAGCTTGTGCAGGAGACGTCAGAGGCTATTGATATCATCAGGCAGAGGATGCGCACAGCTCAGAGCCGACAGAAAAGTTTTACTGATCGTCAGCGTCATCCCTTGGAGTTTGATGTAGGGGACCATGTGTATCTCAAGGTCTCGCCCATGAAGGGCGTAGTGCGATTTGGAGCGAATGGCAAGCTTGCCCCGAGATTCATAGGACCTTTTGAGATCACTGGGCGCGTTGGGGCAGTGGCCTATCGGCTTGTCTTGCCATCTCAGTTGTCTGGCGTCCACAACGTTTTTCATGTCTCCATGTTGAGGAAGTGTGGGTCAGACATCGTTCCTGTTATCGATTGGCAGCCGTTAGGGGTTCGTGAGGACGCTTCCTATATTGAGCAGCTAGTCCGTATCCTTGATCGGAAGGAGCAGGTCCTCCGAACTAAGGTCATTCCGTTGGTGAAGGTTCAGTGGGGTCACCATTCTATTGAGGAGGCTTCTTGGGAGCGCGAGGTCGAGATTCGAGAGCGTTATCCCGTCTTTTTGTTGATTGATTGTGTTGTATTTTGTATGTTATCTCTGATGTTATATGATGATGAGTATGTTTCTTCTTCCTTGTGAATTCTGCTTAGTTACGATGATTATGTAAATTTCGAGGACGAAATTTCTATTAGGAGGGGAGAGCTGTAAGCCACGTATCCTAGACCGTACCGTTCCATAGGCTTCCGCGGTCTTTCCGGTCGAATTCCGGCAACCTTCGACCCTTAACCGGTGTTTGCGCGCGACCCTGATTTTCATGTCGTCAACCCGAGTCGACTCAACTCACGACTTATACCTTAGCGTCCGCGTCGTCGCCGCGGTTCCGGTGCCGCGACTTGCGCGCCGAGGCGATACCCTGGTCAGGAGATATGGGCCAGCTTTTAGTGCGAGGAAAACGCCGCGCGTGCGAATTTCAAGAGAATCTCTACAAGGTGTCACATCAATCAATCAATCCCATCATGTCAAGTACACATCACCTTTCACCTTTTCCCAAGCAAGCCCCAAAGTCAAAAAGTTCTTACACAAGCCTTACCTCTCTTACAACTTTTACCACAAAAGTCAAAAAGGAGCCTCTTACACCCATCACCACCATATCCATCACCCATCACTCCCTCTCTCTCTCTCTCTCCCTTACAAGTCTCTCTCTCATTTTCAAACTTTCCCAAGCAAAAAAAATCCCATACGTATGACCTCTCCAAGCTTCCCAACCATCAAGTGTGGCCCACCTTTCCATCCCTAGATCTCCCATCTTAGTCATCCATTTCTCATCTTCCTCCATCAAAGAGAAGCACAAGGAGCTAAGGAAGCCAAGGGAGCAAGAAGATCAAGTGGTGGGTGCTTTGATAGGGTAGTTTTAATGTTTTTAAGATAGGCCAAGTGAGGGTAACCGATCAATGGTTTGGATCTCACTTTGGACTCTAAGATGTGGCCGATGGCCCACTTGGATCATCATGATCATTCCATGATGGGGCCATTCTCCATGGACCCCATCATGATGTTTATTTCCTTGCATGCTTAGGGTCATCTAGACCGTCTATTTTAGTGGAGAAGGGATCTCCACCGTTGGATTTCGATTTCATGGACCCACATGTAATGGGACCCACTTGATGTATGATTTAGTGCAAGGGAGGGCCCATAGTGCCGGGGTCCCTCCATCACGCGGATCTCACTCTCTATCTCTCTCTCTCCCTATCTTTTTCTTTTCCTTATTTTCTTTATCTTGATATGATTGTGTGGCCCACTTGAATGGACCCCACCATGAAGTATGTATTTTGTTTAAGTCATCTATAAGTGGGGCCCACCTTATATGTGTAGTACCCACCCCATCCATCAGTGGTGGCCCACCTGAGCAGGCCCACCTTGCATGGCCAGACGTCCAGCGTCCCTGGACGCTGGACGTTTATTGGGAAAACACAAATACTAGCTTGGTTCAAGCCTTTGGGTGGCCCACTCATGTAGGCCCCACCTTGATGTATGTGTTAAATCCACACCATCCATTCCTTTCCCAAGCCCCTTTTAGGCGTTGACCCGAAAGATGGGATCAATCAGACCTTCGGGCGGGCCATACCATAGCAAATGGTGGTTTTCACCATTGAAACCTTTCCTAATTGGTTATACACTGAAATATGCCCAATATTGGGCTTATTTTGCTTGTCTGAAGGCATGGAGGGCCATTGGATGGAGTGGATTATCGGACGTGGGCCCCAAAACTAAAAAAATAATAAATAATAATAAATACATCACAGCAGCCGCTGCTGTGTCAGAAACGCAGCAGCGCTGCCTGCGCACCAGCGCCAGCGGGAGGACGGACTGGCGGACGTACAGCCAAGCATGGCTGTAGCCATGGGCCCCACCTTGATGTTTATTTGTCATCTAATCCGTTCATATGGTGGGCCCTAAGGTCAGTGGACCACCCTCCAAATTTCAAGTATATCCAAGACTCAGGTGGCCCACACCGTATGAAACAGTGGGATTGAGCCTCTACCTTTGAAACCCTTTTGAGGTCTACAGAAGTTTAGGATCAATATGAAATTTATTTTTCCCACGTCAATCCAGGTCTGCGTGACCTTCTCAACGGGTTGGATGGAAAGCAGACATTATGGTGGGCCCCACATGGAGCCCACAGTGATGTAAGTGTTTTATTACCACCGTCTGCCTGGACGGTGGAGGCCGCTGTGATGTTTGTGTTATATCCCCACCATCCAGGGACGGTGGGCCTGTTGTGTGCGTGCGTGTGGTGTGTGCATGTGTGTGTGTGTGTGTATATATATATAATATTATATGTACTATATATATATTATATATTATATCATATTTAATATACCGGTGGTGGGAGGCCCACCTCAGTTTACTTGTGGCCCAAAGTTGAGGCCCACTTTGATATATATGTAAGGCCCACCTTAGTTACTTGTGGCCCATGATTGAGGCCCACTTTGATATGTATTTAAGGCCCATGGGTCGAGGCCCATTGATGTATTAGGGACCCATGGGTTATGGCCCATTAAAAATGTTTTAGGGCCTATGAGTTGAGGCCCATTTGATGTACATTTGGGGTCCCATTAGGGTAGCCCATTTGTTACACATAAGGCCCATAAGATTAGGCCCATTTGATGCATTCTAAGGCCCACGGGTCATGGTCCATTGCAATGCACATAAGGCCCATTGGTGCGGCTCATTGATGTGGCCTACTTGATGAATATAAGGCCCATATGATATGGCCATTTGATGTATTTAAAGCCCAATGGGATGTACCTAAGGTCCATTGCAATGTACAATCCCAACATGGGTTATGTAGTGATGTTTACGTTGGGTTATGCCTTGGGAGCAATGGTGGTTTGACGTCCACATTGCAAGTATAATGTGGTTAAATGTCCGCATTATAACTTTCCCTAAAGCCCATTGTTAGGCTCGTACGTGTTATGTGTAGGCCGTCTAGGCCCATCTTCGTTATAAACATCATCCATCCTATATAACATGTTTAGTTCCATGATTCATGATCATATACATCATACGTATGCTTGATAAGAGAAATGACTGATCATAGCATATGCCTTTGGGCAAATTGTTTAGGGGCTCCCGTACAGGGGGTGTTGCCCTACATGAGCGCACGATACGCGCAGGATTACTGTATGACTGGATAGTGTGATTCATGCATTCGCATTGTGTGATATGGATTACTGTACGCCTTAGCGACATCAGGGTCGTAGCCTCCACAGACGTATTGTGGTTGGCAGGATTGGATATCGAAAATACTGTTCTACATGGGGTGCGATAGATATCCCTGAGTGAAAGTTTCTAAACCCTTATGGTACCAAGAGGTTGCTCCAACGTCTAGACCGAGTGGGTGCATGAGCGCTGAGTGTCGATTACCAGACGGTTGCGCTTTTCACTGTGTCGTGGTCGGTTGGAAGGGGGTGCGGCCTTACCCGCCAGAGAGTAGGGGGCAATGCTAGGCTGAGTCTGACCAGCTCGAGGAATGGGTCCGCTATTGACGAGCCGAGCCTGATATTGGCAGGCGGATAGTGAGGTCTTTTCCACTCACCTTATTGCGCGCGATGGGGCGGCAATCTGGCTTGGAGTGTACTAGACCCCGATGATATTCCAAATTTTGAGCTGTATTGATATGTGGATCTAGATGAGGATTTGTATGCTTGAGTTACATTTCGCATTGCATGGCCTTGGTATGGCCGACATCATTCTTTGCACCGCATGGCCTTGGTACGGCTAATGGCATTCATCAGCATGTTCCACGTTACTCTGATACTGCATAACTGCATTACCATCTCGAGCATACACTTTCACCACCCTCTAAGCTTTCTATAAGCTTATGCACGACCGTTGCATGCAGGTGACGTTGGATCGCAGCAGCGCTGAGGCTTGAGCTGTAGCAGATCATTTTGGAGCTTTTGGTCTATCATCATTATATTTCCCTTTATGCTCATTGTACTTATAAAGTTTTTGATCATAGTGAAAATGTGATGGAGTTTTTGGTTGTTGTTTGTGGGTTATGCCTTTGGTTATGCTTATTACGAATCAAACGGATGTTGAAAATCCTCCTTGTAGCATCCCAGGATCGGAACCTGACGAATGGGCGCTGGGAGCCGAGAATGGGGTTCTACGGAGGCTGTCGGCGCCAGATTCGGCGATCGAAAATTTTGTGAGCCCGGTTTTCGAGTTTGGGGTGTAACAATAGCTAGGGCTTGTGAAGTGGATTCGAGGCTTGTTTGAATCGGTAACACTATATCTCTTATAAATTCTACTTTTATAGTGCATACTCGTCGCTTTGTGTCGTAATTTTTTTCCACAAGGATTTTTCCACATAAAATTCGTATTGTTTTTATTTGGACTTAATTGTGCGATTGTGAGTACTTTGCTTGATTCATCTTTGGGTGTTGCCATGGTTACCCAACACATCATCTATCTTGTTGATAAGGTTATGTATGTTGTATTTTGTTTCAAAATTAACATTAAAATTAATTTTCAAAATTTTCAGTTTCCCTCAACATTTGAAATTTTGGTGCTTTTGAGTTGTGGGTTTTGTCCCACATTAGATTTATCAAAGAAAAACATCTTATATATAAGATAGACTTTTCACCTTGGGGCTTAAGCCCCATTCAGGGGCATGTGAATTTGGTCCTATGGGAGGCTATGCCAATAGCTTTAATCCATGCCATTGATAACATGCGCGCGCGCCGTGTCGAGGCGAGTCCGAGTTCGTGTGCAAGATGCGATGGGACAGGACGGGTCGGGTTGGGAGTGGGTGCGGGTGCGAGTGTACTCGCGTGGGTGTGTGTGTATGGGAACTCGCAGGACTTTATTTGCGAGAGTGTACCCGCACTTGTGCCTTTTTGTTTTAAACTAGAGAGATAAGTCCGTTCAGTTGGTCGCACTTGTTGGGTTTAAACCCAACGAACCTAACCCTTTTAAAAGGGTGCTTATGCACCACTTCAGAGTCTATATAAAGACTTTCAATTCATATTTGAAAATACGAAAATCCTTTCCTCTCTTATAAAACTCTCTCTGGTATTCTGGTTTACGAATTTTTTATTGTTGAGTTTGTCGCTGAGTCAACTCAGCACTTTTGGGTTAAACTGCAAGTGGTTCGAGCCCATGTACAATGAGTGCACCGTTGGGACCGGGTCATAATCGTTGTATCTTGGAGGTCGATTGCTCTAGAAACCTATGGCACTTGGGATGTTGTCCAAGGGGAGCAAATTCGATTTCAAGCCGAGCGACTCAAGTCACGCCTTGACTCAATCCAATAAGTCCACTTTCTCAAATTTTATTTTCTTTTTTAGTTCTTAATTTTTTAATAGTTTATTTAATTTAACTAAATATTCCAACAATCTTGAAATTGAATTTGTTGAATTAAATACACTATGGTTACCATAATAATAAATGTTTTTGCTAAGTTAGCCAAAATTGCATCATTCGCTAGACAATGCTTTAAACGGTGGAAACATAAACTGATGTTCGCACTGACCACCCTTAAAGTTTCATATATTTTTTCTGAATCATTTAATATAGATCCAACAAATCAAACAGAAGTAGCAGATGAAAATAATTGTAAAAATTATATTTTAAACTCTTTGTCCAATGAACTTTATGTTGTGTATGTTTCTTACGAGTCTGCTAAAAACATATGAACTGTTTTAGAAAAGAAGTACGTTCTAAAAGATGCAGGTGCTAAAAAACATACAATCGTTAATTTCCTTTATTATGAAATGATAGACGATAAGCCTGTCACAAATCAGATTCATGATTTTCAAAATCTAGTTCATGAACTATCGTCAGAAGGAGCGCTGATAGAAAAGCTACATCTCTCTTGGAAAGAATATAAGAATAAAATGAAACATAAAAAGAACGGTGTTTCTTTAAAAATTACTATCATACACATACAAATAGAGGATGCCAATAGAATCAGGGACCAAAAAAGAAATGGAAATGAGATAGATTCAAAGGTGAATCATATGGAATTAAGTTGGGAAAATAATAATAAGAAAAATGACAAATGTCTTAATTGTGGCAAACCTGAACATTATGCAAATGAATGTGGACTCAAGAAGAAGAATGCAAACAATTAATTTAAGAAAAAATAAAATTGCTCAACTGTGGAACACCTGAGCATCACATTAAAACCAGCATACTTAAGAAAAATAAAAATAAGCTGCAGGCTAATCTTACAGAAATAGACAATGAGTTTGACATGGTAGTAGTTGTGGTATCAGAAGTCTTCCTTATAAACAACTTGGAGTGGATACTAGACACTGGTGCAACTAGGCACGTGTGTAAGGATCGCAATATGTTTACCTCCTACCAAATATCAGGAGATGATGAACAGGTATTCATGGATAATGTTAGAACATCTCCAGTTGTAAGGAATGAGAAAGTACTTCTGAAAACTACTTCTAGAAAGACTCTGCAATTGAATGATGTCCTACATGTGCCTGACATTAGAAGAAACTTGGTCTCTAGTTCGCTCCTCAATAAGGCTGGTGTCAAGTTAGTGTTTAATTCAGATAAACTTGTAATTACTAAGAATGAAACTTTTGTTAGTAATGGATATTGCAGTGGTGGTTTATTCATTATAAATGTATTCAATAATAATAATAAGAAGATATTCAATTTTGTTTATATCATTAAACCATTTTATCTATGATATAATAGATTAAGTCATGTGAATGTAGTGTATTTAAAGAAAATGAAAAGATTAGGTTTATAACCTAATATATCTAACGAAGAATTCAATAAATGTGAAACATGTGTAGAATCAAAATTCATTAGAAAACCATTTAAACGAGTAGAACGATCATCTATTCTATTAGAGTTGATACATAGTAACTTAGGTGATTTTACAAATAACATGTTTAGAGGTGAAAAAAGATATTACATAACTTTTGTAGATGACTACTCTAGGTTCACTAGAGTTTATCTGTTACGAAACAAAGATGAAGCTTTAGATGCTTTTTCTAAGTACAAAATTGAAGTTAAAATTCAGTTAAATATAAAAATTAAAAGACTTAGAACAGATAGAGGAAGTAAATATGAATTTTCTCAATTTAGAGAATTATATGAAAAGAGTAGAATAGTTCAATAAACTACAACTCCTTATACACCGGAACCAAATGGAATAGCAGAACGTAAGAATAGAACTTTAAAGGAGATGATGAATGCTATATTAAATAGTTTAGGCTTATCCTCAAATATGTTGGGAGAAATAATTCTATCTACTTGTTATATCCTAAATAGAATTCCTTCTAAATTTTCTGAACAAACTCCTTACGAACTTTGAAATAATCATGTTTGTAGTTATAAATATATTAAAGTGTGGGATGTCTTACTAAAGTAGGACTACCTGAAACTAAGAAAAGAAAGTTAGGTCCTAAAACTACCAACTGTGTATTTATAGGTTACGCAAAAAACAGTACAGCCTATAAGTTTTTTGTCTTAAAAGCTAAGGCCTTGTTTGTTAAATCTGAAGTCTAAAGACTGAATCTGAAATCTGAAGTATAAAAAAAAACTTGTTTGTAATTATGGTTGAAGTCTAAAAATTAAGTACTGAATATGAAACAAATTGTTTGTTAACAAACATATGTCTGAAATATGTTAATATGACACATTTACCCTTATCTCTCGTTTGGAAATGTTTTACGTTATAAAGAAATTATTTTTTATTAAATAAAATTAAAATCTTTATATTTAATTCAAATAAACTAAAATACTTAATAAAAAACTAAAATATCATCATAAGGCTCTCAATTTCTCTTAGCGGCAAGATTGTCATGATGTGTTTATAGGATTGAACACCAGTAGCAACAAAACCTTCAAATAAAGCCCACCTTATATTTATATTTTGTACGCTTATAAGGTTATTTCCAATTTGATGAAGTGAAAACATATTGATCCAAAACTTCCATGGCCTATTTAAGTTTATTTTCCATCCAATATATTTATAAGGTCACAAATACCTGTATGAAGAGGATAAAAAATCATATTGATTCAAAACTTCTGTGACCCCAAAAAGGGTTTCAATGGTAGATGTTCAATCCCCCGCTACTTTTTGCAACTTATTTTTCATCTCAAACTTTAATACAAGCTTGCTAAATGGATAGATAGTTTGGATATAACACATACCTCATGATGGGACCCACAGAACTTGCTGACATTAATACAGCAGTTATTCAACCATTTTGTTATGCCAGTCGAATTTATGGCATGAGCAAAAAAAATGAGGCAGATGCAAAGCTCAAGTGGACCACACCACAGGAAACAATGGGAATCGAACACTTACCATTAAAAACTTCCTGGGGCCCTTAAAAGTTTTGGATCTAGCTGATATTTGTGTTTTCCCCTTATCCATGTTTGTGTGACCCTATGAACGGCTTAGATGATGAAAAAAACCTTTAATGTGGGCCCAGTGAAGAAAATAACTTTTAGTGGTGGACGAATTCAGGTCACTATTTCCTTCCGTGTGGGCCATTCAAGCGTTGGATCTACCTATTTTTTAGTTTATGCTCCAAAATGTTCTAATAAAATTGATAGACGGTGCGGATATATCATATACATTAAAGTAGGGTCCACACATTTAAGTCAACACTTTTATTTTATTTCAATTTTAAGGAGGAATTACTCTTATATTTTCAAACAAGGTCAAAAAGTTACAGTTACTTATTTACCCATGATTTACATGTGCCGTGGAAAATCAAACAGGCGCTTGGAGTCCTGCGTTTGACGGAAGATTCCACGCGGAGATTAGCGTAAAAATACTTTTCTAACCATCTTTTCGACTTTAGGGTAAGCGAGACGAGTTTTCGTGATGAGAATCTTCAAGAAGGAAACTGCCTTCCGCGAACGGCTGAAGCGTGCAAAGACGCATGTAGAACTACGAAACCTTATAATACTTGAATGTGGATCACACCGAAGAAAATTTCAATGGTCACCATTCAACGCCATGAATGGACGGCCAGGATGGTTTTTTTTTAGCATGATCGGTGGATCATAGGACGTGTGCGACGAAGACCCGAAGAGGGCGGTCGACACTTCTGACCAGATAATCTGTGGAAGTGAGCCTTAATAGATCGTCACGGATTGCGTGATGTAACACACAGCACCGACCTATGTGGTGTGCTGACGTCATCAAGTTATGTGGGCCCTACCATTTTGTATGTGGAAAATGAGGTAGATATGAAGCTCAAGTGGACCACGCGACAGAAAGCAGTGGCAATTGATAGCCTACCATTGAAAACCTCTTGGGTGCAACAGAAGTTTTGGATCATTCCAATATTTTTTCCCCTTCATCTAGGTCTGTTTGATCTTCTGAACAGGTTGGATGAGAAATAAACATTATGGTGGGCCTTAGAAAGATTTTAACGGTAGAAATCATTGTTTCCACTGCCTTCTATGGTGTGGTTAACTTGAGATTTTTATTTGCCTCATCTTTGTGTTCATGAGCTAAAATAATCTCTCCAAATGAATGGACGGTGTAGATATGATACAATTATGACGGTGGGGCTCACAGAACTTAGTGACGTCAACAAACCACCCGATCCGCTTCCTAGCGGCACGTGCTGATGACTTGAGTACTCGCATGACCATATCACAAAAGCGGACAAAGGTTGGTGCGAGGGGGAAACGGATTGGCTACTCCCGCTGACACCAGCCAATGGCCGATGGTTAGTGCTATGTGGGCCCCACCATAATGTATGTGTTTCATCCATGCCATTGATCTATTTTTAGATATCATTTAACAGCATGAGTCCAAAAATGAGATATATCCAAATCTCAAGTGGACCACATTACTAGAAACAGTGTTGAATGATGGAAGACCATTAAAAACATTTTGGGACCATAAAAGTTTTGGATCAATCTGATCTTTTTTTTTTCTCTTCATCTGGGCCTGTATGACCTAATCAACAGTTTGGATGTCAAAGAAACGGTATAATGGGCCTTATGAGGATTTTATTGGTGAATATCCAATCACTATTGTTTTCATGTGGTGTGGTCCACCTGAGATTATATACCTCTCACTTTTGGGATCAAGTCATAAAATGACCTATAAAAATGGATGAACGGAATTTACGAAACACATACATGATGATAGACCCCACAGAGCACCAACCATCAGCCGCGGAGCTGGTGTCGGGGGAGTAGCCAATCCGTTTCCGTGTGAGGGGACATCTGGCCTCGTTCTGGAGGCTTCTCCCAGCGTTTACTTTCTTTTTGGTTGGGAATCACGAAAAGATAAGAGAAAATGATGGACGAGAGTCGTCCGCAACGCCTTTGCAGCTGCGTAAACCACTCAAGCTATGTCGAACTGGCTATGTTTTATACGTGAATCCATTCTGTTCATCAGGTGAGAACCACTATTCTAACCGTACATGTAAAAGATGAGGCTCCACACACTAATAAGAACCATGTAAAGCTGCTACTAAAATCACAAGTTCACACGGTGTGGCCTGCCTGATATTTGGATTAGGCTAATGCTTTGTGATTCAGTCATTCCAGTGAGTTACGCCCGATTAGCGGGTTTCATTAGATGCTGTATCAATCAGGTGTGTACAGGATTCGGGTCCGCCAGAGATATGATGGACATCTTTCTCACTCGTGATCCCTGAGCCCTCTTTTCCATGAGATTGACCTCGAAGTGCTTTCTACGCCACATGTTTCTGGACTCGGCTTCCGTAGTGAACCCTCCGGCACCCAGCTCGGTACTGGTCTGCGCTGCAAAAGCTCTGTGAGTCCACCATGACGTATGTGTCTTATCCAAGCCGTACATCCGTTTTCGGCTCATTTTTATCTCATGGACCGAAAAAATGATGCAGATCAAAATCTTAGGTGAACCACACCTCAGGAACATTAGCGATTGAACGTGTACCATTAAAAACTTTCTAAGGCCACAATAATGTTTACTTGCCATCTAACCCGTAGATTAGATCACACACGCCCGACTGAAGGGAAAACACAAATATCATCTTGATCCAAAAAGTATGGATCCAAGAAGTCTTTAACGGTGCACTGTATCTAATGGTGTGGTCCACCGGAGATTGAATCTGCCTCATTTTTTGTACCATGCCCGAAGATGATCTACAAAAACGAATGGATGGTATGGATAAAATACATACATCATGGTGGGGACGGAGAGCTTTTTCCGGCACGTATTGTACTGGGCCGTGTACTCAAGGGGTCACTCCCGAATCCGAATCCCAATCCCATGTTTCTTGAAACTAGGAATCACGTCCGCTTTCCTGATGGAATGTGGTCCCCACATGACAGCTACAATGCGGGCCTGGTTCCATATCGGATGTCGCACGTCTCAGAGATCTGGCCCATTCATTAAGCTACTGCATACTCTTTTACATGCATTATTCTCGTCTACTATGGCACAGTTGTGGGAAACGGATTGGCTACTCCCCCTGCCACCGTCCAATGCTGGTGGTCCGCGCTCTGTGGGCCCCACCATGATGTATGTGTTTCATCCATGCCGTCTATCTATTTTTCTAGATTATTTTATGCTATGAGATCAAAAATGAGTTATCTCCTAATCTTAATTGGACCACATTACAGGAAACAGTGTTGAATGAACGTCGACCATTAAAAACTTTTTCAGAGCCATAAAAGGTTTAGATCAAGCTGATCTTTGTTTTTAACCCTTCATCTGGGTCTGTATGACCTAATCAACAGATTGGATGTCAAATAAACAGCCCAGTGGGCCTTAGGAGGATTTTAATGGTGGATATCCAATCACTATTGTTTTCCTGGGGTGTGGTCCACCTGAGATTTATATCCGTCTCATTTTTGGGGTTATGCCTACAATGACATGTAAAAATGGATGAACGGAATGGATGAAACACATACATCATGGTAGGGCCCGCAGAGCACCGACCACCAGCCACCGGGCTCTGGCAGGGGAGTAGCCAGTACGTTTACAGAGATGTGGGACGCGGATTAGATGCTGACAGGTTGAGTAGCGATCGGCTACTGAAGTGATGTCGTGGGCCCCATTATGATGTATGTGTTATATCCACGCGGTCCATCCATTTTTAGATATTATTTTAGGATATAAACTAAAGAATGAGGCAAAATAAAAATCTGTAGTGGACCCCACCAAAGAAAACAGTGGGGAGAGTAATTCCCACCGTTGAAACTATCCGAAGGCCCATTATAATGTTTATTTGAAATCCAACATGTTCAAAAGTTAAAAAAGACATGAAATAAGGGAAAATACAAACATCATCTTAACCTAAAACTTTGTGGCCTTTATAAGTTTTTAATGGTAGGGTCCTACTGTTTTCTGTACCGGGTCCACCGGAGCTTTAGATTTAACTAGTTCTTTAGATATTGCCCTAAAATGAACTCCCCAAATGGATGGAAGGTGTGGATACAAAACATACATCATGGTGGGGTCTACGGAACTTGTTGACGTCACTTCGGTAGCTACTCAAAACTAGCTGATCCGCGATGTGCACCATTCATCTGGAAGCGGATTGGCAGGTGTACCTGACACCAGAGGCATAGCTGCTGTATTGATGCCCGTAAATTCTATGGGTATGATCATGAGGTGTGTGTTATATCCAAACCGTACATTCATTTGGCAAGCTCATCTTAAGGCTTAAGATGAAAAATAAGAGAGACATAACTATTAAGTCGACCACACTACAAAAGCAGTGAGAGATTGAACGTCTAACATTGAAACCCTTTTTACAGTCATAGGAGTTTTGGGTCAATATGAAATTTATTTTTCCTCTTCAATAAGGTCTTTGTGACCTTATGAATAGATTGGATGTAAAATAAACATCATTGTAGGCCCTACGAATTTTTTAACGGTGAAAATCATTATCTACACTGCTATTTGTGGTGTGGTCCAGATGATCTTTGCATATAATTTATTTTTTTGATAATTCTCTAAAATGATCTCTAAAAATAGATGGACGGTGTAGATAAGATAAATACATTACTTTGGGGCCATGTAACCTCGATCTCCTTTGAACCATTCGTACAACTCGGAGCTCGAGGAGCGTCAGTGCTCGTCTTCGTACGACATGTACCTACAGCAGCTACATAGCTGGTGTGTGGTACACCAGCCAATCTGCTTCCATTGTTATGGTACTGGTACCTGAGTTAACACTCGTTTTAGAGTCTTTCCAGTGTGTCGGTTTCGCTCACGAAGACTCCGACCTGGATGCCACTTGATTTGGTACCGGTCAAGTACCCACATGGCTTTGGATGTGTTAGGCAATGGATGATAAGAGCAATTAGAGCCTGTTGGTTTCAAAGCAATAAAAAATACACGGTAAATGGTAATTATTTCGATTTCACCGTGTTTGGAAATTCACAGGAATTTGTGCCTTTGAAATTGGTTCAAAAGAGATCATTTTAATTTTGAACTGCAAAGTAATGCATATGATATATCCATTCTGTCCATCTGTTTTATTACAATATTTTGGAGCTTGAGACAAAAAATAAAGCAAATCCAACACTCAAGTGGCCCACTCCAAAAAAAACAGTGGCCCCACAAAGTTTTTAACGGTAAGTATTCGATTCCCTTTTTTGTATGACGTGGTCCACTTGATTATTGGATATGCCTCAATTTTTTTACTCATGCTATGAATTCAATTGGAATAATGGATGAACGGTGCGTATAAGCGAAATGCATCAAAGTGGGACCCACAGATATTTTGTAATATTCTTGGTTTTTGGGTCAAAAAGTAAGCAATCAAATCAGGTATGTTGTAAATGCAAGGGAAAATAATTATTACTTTTTTATACGGTATTTACCAGTTCACTGGAAAATCAAACACACCCTTAGGGCATTTTTGAATTCGTGTATAGTATTGTAGTCCAATGTAAAACTATCTCGTCACGGTATTCGTGACACTATAGCAAGTTGGCGTGAGAATTGTGATTACCACTCACATTGTTTGAGTAAGAGTACACTTGTATATGTCAACATTTTGGATTTCCACCCTCAATGTTTGGGAGTGGAGTCTTGCTTGTGTTGCACTAGCTGCAGTCATGAAGTACGACCATCCTCACCGTCTAGATGCCCTAACTCAAAAATCAGTGTGATATCCACTCTCTTGCTTCTCGGAGAAGAGACTCGATTTCTGAGAGCACTTGCAAATTTCAATGCACAGCCACCAGCTTTAGAAGAAGTGCCTTTTATTGACGGATTGAAGCTATGCGTGACAGTTCTGGGGACTTGTTCTCATTATCTACAAGACCATCCACGTTGGACAAGGTCTCCACTCTCTTGCTCCTTGGAGAAGCCATGGAATTCTCTGACAATCTCTTGAGTTTCAGAACAAGACTTCTCTCTGCAGAAGGATTGGATGAAACTGATTGGTTTCTTTCGATCGACGAGTCCTCCATCACAGGCACTGGATCTTTGCCATTGAGATTTTTTGGAAGATTGGTTCTTTTGGAGCATACCCATTGTTTTAATATTTTAGAACTGCTACTTTTGATTGGGGTTCGAACTTTTCATAACTAAGATAAGATTTCTTCCTTCTCCTTGTGATTATTTTTCCCATCTTGTGCCCCATGAATCTGATTACCAACAACCCCCAAATGAGAAAATGAATAACATATCTCATGCTGAACCACCCGGAGGATCTCTCGCATCCAATGCTGTGGAAGCAAGAGAAAAGCAAAAGAGAGAGTAGCATCAAGGAATGGTCCGCTGAACCACCCGGATGAGAATTTATTTATTTATTTTTTAAATCTCTCTGATATGGCGGTGTAGTGCAATGAAAGCACTACACTGCAGCCTACATTGTAGTCTAACGGACGAGACGCGTGGACGACGCAAAATGGTTCGGCAACATACTCGGGCCGCTAGCAGACCACTTGTTGATGTTTGGATTCGAACCAGCTGAAATGTATATTTTATTAAAAAATACTATGTTGTACCATTTAGGTCCGAAATCCAAACACGCCCTTACATGGTTGCATCCTCCTACTGAATGGATTAGGTTGCACATGTCGATGGTGTGTAAATGATCTTCCTTACATGTGTGTAGCTTAGGCCACGTTTGGATACCACCAGATAAGTAGCTTTTTTAACTTAAGTAAGTTAATAAATTATTTTTCTTGATAAAGCTAATTTGCTTAATCAACTTAAATAAGTAGCTTATTAAAGAAACTAACTTATTTTCATACATTATTTTTATTACTTTTTAACTTAGTGCATGTTGAATGAGGTGGTGATGTTCTTGACCTGAAAAGTGATGATGGAAACACCTGGGCCAATTTGTACTTCGATATCTATCTCTGCTTTTACAGCCCCGCGGGAGTTATCAAAGGCTCTTACGCTCATGTTGCTTGGTTGAATGGAAGATGGCTCGATTTTCAGAACACAATGGTCCGAAGCGGGCACATGTTCAATCTTGAGCCATTGTTGATGAGGACCAGGGAAAACCGTAGGTCCTTATAGCGCAAGACCGATCTTTCGTCATTTTGGCCTTCAAAAGGTAGCTCATCGTCAGTAAACGTGACAGCCGGGGGTGCGAGAAGTTGTCCAATCATGAGCGCAATCATCTCGGGCAGAGTATCCGAAGTGATACGCGTGTCACTCAGAGTTTCGACGAACAATTCTCTATGCATGCGCGATAATTTCCAGATAGATATTTAGGTTGGGATTGTCTTCAACTGTGCTGCTACATCATATGTTGCCTCTCCTTTGTTGCCCGGACCTAATAGAGCACCTTTTGGGCTGCTTTGGTTTGTCCCGTCTCTTTGAAATACATTGCCCATAGAGATTCATATTCCCCACCTCGTCGCATTCTGGGTAACTCCACAGCACCGCCTTGGAGGAAGGAGGTTCTCGCCCCTCCAAGACCACTGGTGTTTCTGAAGATGCCGCTGAGGCTTCAACTTCTAGGAGGGTTACCTTGTCATGATGACCTTGTATCTCTCAAATTCTTGATGATGGAGTTTGCAAGGGAATGACTATCGGCCCAATGAAGCATTCTCGTATGGCCTCTTACTGCTCTTTTGTGAGTCTCCTTATGTGAGCTAGCTGATACGACATGAGAGGAAAAGTTCTGGGGAAGCTACTGGCACATGCTTTGGCTACTCCTTGTAGGACAACTGCCTCATATGTTGAGGGAACTCCTTCCAAGATCATTGGTTCTTCTTATACGACCCTTTGTCTGACCTGTGGGAACATTGATGGACACCCCTCTAGGATTACTGGTTCAAGGGTTGGGAATACCCCTTGTAAGATGATCGGCTCAAAATGGGAGGGTACGCCCTCCAGTAAGATAGGCTCCCATGGCTCACTGTTGTTCGGAGTTGGTACAGGGAGATGATCGTCGTGTCTCCCTTGAAGAATTATCAGCTCGAGCTCTGGAGGTGTGCCTATGGTGCCTTTGGCAAGACCAATGTGGTGTTTGTAATAGTATGAATGGACTGGATGGGGGAGAAGAAGAGATCGATGCTCTCCTCCTTAAGGAAGTTGATGGCAAGGCTGCTTGATGTACTAGAGCTGGCTTGATGCTATGGCAGACGATTCTGGAGGATTTTAGTGGGTGTAGCTATAGGAGTTGCTCTAGGAGTCGAGATCATAATCTTCTTGTTATCGATCAAATCTTGGACCGTATGCCTTAGTGAGAAGCATCGATCTGTGATGTGACCCCAACCATGGTGATTGTATAATATGCATGCTCGTTGTAGTTGTGTGGCACAGGATTTGGAGGTTTCCTAGGTTGTAGGGGAGACAAAAGTTGTTTATGCACTAACGTAGCCATGATCTGATTATACATTTGTGTGAGCGGGGTGAACTTCCTAGGTTCCTTCGCCATCTACCAATTTTGATAGGGGTATTGTGTGTTACCCTTGAACTGTTGTTGTTGCTACTGTGGTGGTGGTTAGAAAATTTACTGCTGTGGACCGGGTTGATATCTTTGCTAGTGCTGCTAAGGTTCGTCGTGATGATGCTGTTGACATCCTTATTGGGAGCATACTGACTGCCTTAAGCAATGACAACGATGTTGTTGACCTTTGTCTAATGTTGAATTGAACCATTTTTATTCCCATATCTCGGGGGTTTTCCCTGGAGCTTGCTCCATTTTTCTAGAGCGGTTTGATGCGATCAGGGGGAAATTGTTCGGGCTCTTATTCTAGCCTTAACTTGCTCCCTTGTGCGGATGATTTGGGTGCAATTTATATATGGGTATGAGATCAGGTACCCTGAAATACTCGAGTTTGCCGAGTGGACAATAATGAAGATCCACCCGTCGTCATCAAATGGGGTTCACATTCGGCGACCATATCTCGCCAATATCTGATATAGGCTGACAATGTCTTGTCTCTTTTCTGCCTTAGGGCTGTCAAGTCTATCCTCCTTGGTGCCATGTTGAGATTGTACACGAATCGATCGATGAAGGCTTGAGAAAGTTGTTCCCGAATCCTGATATGGTGACAATCCAAAGCATCACCCTTCAAGGATTTTTGGAATAGATAGATGAGGGCTCCGTTATTCACTATGATTACGTTTAGCTCTCCATAGAAAGCTTTAAGATGGGTTGTAGGACATATGCTGCTATCATATCTCTTAAACTTATGAACCTCAAAGTTTTGAGGTACCCATGCATCTGGGAAGGGACACAGGTCCCTAAACTTTGTCGAGGAGAGGTCAATTCCTTGTTGTTACTTGTTCACAATCCCAAATGTAGGGCTGTGATGTAGTAATAACTTGGTAAGACTGAGGTCGAATTCACAGGGACTAAACTTATATGTATTTTGAAAATAACTAGAACTAGAACTAGAAAAAGATCTAAATTGAAATCTGAATAATTGAAAGTAATGGTGAATAATGTTGATTAAAACTTATGAATTTAAAAGTAAGAACTAGGGTGTCAAGGATCCACTTGTAGCTATCAAGATGCTACCTTACTTAATTCAAGGAACACAATTGGAATTGGAGTCTTATCCTATCCAATTGGAAGATAAAATAATTTAAATCAAATCTAAACTTTTCATTAACCTAATTCTCAAAGGAGGAGAATGTGATAATTGGAAGGGATTCCATCACCCTACCATGCCTAAGAGACGGTGGTGAACAACGTGATTTACCAATCTCACTATCTCAAAACAGAAAAAAGAAGATATCCAAAGCTATCATAGCATCTATTGTAATTTGAGTCACATAAATTATAAAAAACTGAAAATATTCCCTTAATATCAAACTAGAAATCAATGAAGTTCAATAAGAACAGGAATCAAAGCAAAATAAGTATCCAAACACGCTACAAACTTTACCTCTTAGCCTTAATTAAGAGGTTTAGCCAACCATAGACATGATTGAAACCAAATCTCTTAAACAAAGCATGAAAAATAAACTAGGGAAGAAGAACAACTTTTTGGCGGCTGCTCCACCCTTGTGTATGCTCTTTAAGACCTTTCCAAACCCTAGAAGATGCTTTGGAGCATCCTAGGAATTTCCTATTTATAGTTGTGGAACTCCAACTTTTGCACTGAGTTGGAAAATCTAGAAACCGCCTCAAATTTACGCACTTTGCGCAGTTTTTTAAAATAAACTCAGAGTTTAAACTGCCTTAAATTTACGCACTTTGTGCAGTTTTCCAGAATAAACTCAGAGTTTCAAAATATACTTTTTAAGACAATTTCAGGATTATATTTGTTTTTTGGACAATTTCATGATTCCTTTTCTTCACTTCAAATCTTTGATTCTCTTCTTTCCTCACTTGATTTTTTTGAATCTTTAGCATGTAAATTCTTCATTAATAAATCTTCATTTAGTAATCTTTTGAGCATAAATCTTCCTTTTGACATCAATTTCACCTTAAGCTCTTGAAATCACCTCGCACATAAAAATATGCAAATTAAATCGATTAAACACTACTTATTTATAAAACTAAGTTATAAATAGGAAAAAATATGCAATATTTCACACTCAACACACCCTCCGACCAGCATTTTACTAGTCTCATGTAAAACATATGTGAAGTGATCTTGAATCTTCAATGTTCAAGTCACTTTCAGAAAATAATCTTTTGTGCAATCAAGTATGAATGAGTACAATCTAAAGAAGCAAGAGTGCAATTTTCAAAACGTAAAGCTGAATCACACAAGCAATCAATCAAAAAGTTTCTTTATCAATCATTTAAGAGCATAAGTTTATATATCAAAAATTTCCAATGTACTTAGTGAATTTTATTTACTTTCCATAACATACTACTATTTCATAATGTTAGTCATGCTCATCACCTCAAGTTTTATTGAATAATCAAGTAATGATTCTGAACTATCACATTTTCCTTCTTTTTCTAGTTTTTGATTTTATATCGACGGTCCTTTTTATTTCTTCATTTTTTTCAAACTATTCATTCCTTTCCAGTCTTTTCATCATACATGACCTTTTTGTCGATTTCTTTATTTTTTAACTAGTTTTTTTCATTTTTTTAAGGTGGATAAAATTCTCTAAACTTAATTCTCAATATCTATCAATGATACACATAATAATAATGAGAAATTCTAATACAATTCACAAAAAGCAATTTGAATGTGGCTTGTGACTTAGATTAACATGATATTCAAACTTCCTCTTAATCAATTAAATACAAGAATTTAGACGATAGTGTACTTGATTGATTAAACTCCAATAATTTAAAGTTCAATTCCATCTTATCATCATACTTAAAGCATTCTTAATTCCACAAATTATCATTTCCCAAACTGTTTTTAACTTGAAAATTTGAAAATTTTCACAATTTTTGCTCAAAACTAAGAAAACACTTATTAGTTTACCTAATCCACACCCCCAACCTAAAACCTACATTATCCTCAATGTAAAAGATATGAGCATGCAATGCATATCAGACAACGAAAAGAAATTAGAAGTGATGGGAAGATAATACCTGAAGGAGAATTGAAGCTTTTCCAAAGTTCTTAACATGTAATGGGTTAACATGGAGACTAAACAAACTGAAATCAAACTATCATAATCCTAAATCCTATGAAAGCAATAAACCTAACTACACCTCCATCAGACTAAGAGGTCAATCTTAGTACACAAGATCAGTCAGAGGCATGGACATGTCCTCTGAATCAAACTTCTCAACAAATGGCTTGAGACAATGTCCATTCATTTTGAAAACATTGTGTAACGCCACAAGTTTTTGGAACCCAAGTATATGACTGGTCCTCCAAAAAACCCGAGTGTTTACCTTTAAAGATAGTCAAATGCAAGTATCTTTTTTCTTTTCTTTCAGAGTTAGAAGTTTGTAAAAGATGGACAAATCAAACATAAAGGAAAATTTGCATTACATTCAGAATATACAAGCGACTGCCCATAATGACTTAACAAACCAATGTCTCTTATAATAGCAAATACAAAAATTACGTAATTTACACAAGAAAAATAATAAAATGTATATAAACTTGAGCCGTAAGATCACGCAGCTTCTCCTGACAGATACAGCCATACATCCCTGATAATTATACCCTACTCTTTAGCACTCTGGACACGAACGTCTTTTAAGCAACCTATGCTACCTGTATGGTTATATATTTAATGGATGAGTGGCCAACTTAGTGTGAATTCTCCTCAAGATTACACACCGCCGCCTTAACTAAGCATAGTTAAAAATAACAAGACATTCAAAACAATACATGATGCAATCTTATTTAAATGCATGGATGCGTGAATACACATCGACTTGGGAATGTTCATCCAGTTGGACTTGGGCTCGTCACCCATGCATATGACTGGTCACCGGCGTAGCATATCACGTATAACATAATGACCAAGTCATCGTACATCACGTACGTAGGTCGATAGTCAATGGGTGGGAGCTAGCGAAATGATACCTCACTAAACCTAAGGACACGTGCTACAGCATCCAGAATTAGCCACCCGTCATCGCTAATATGCTATAAATGTATGATTAATCAAGCCATTATTATTCCAATTATAATCAGCCGATTTGAGTAACTCAATGGTCACTACGAGGGGCTCGTCACCCAGCGTAAGCTGACAGCTCGGGCATAGTGTCCCAATACTGTCATCCACGGTTCATGAGATTTTTCCATCTTAGGATGTTTAATGGATGCTCGTCGACCAGTGACCAATCAAATTTAATAAGGATCACCATTATATGGGTATAGGCCATCGAAGGCACGTAAGGCAATCATCAAAACATGAGACAGATGTTAAATCACAGCGGTAAAAGGGTGCTCGAAACATTAAATCGAGACAACAAAGGGGTTAGACAAGGTTAAATTAGAGCGATTAAAGAGGTCATTTCTAAGCCACTCAAGTCGTATGACATATGGATGGTAAATTCCACATTAATGTTCCATGTCCCACATAACCTCCAATCGAGAGCCATTCTTTACTACACTCCATCTTGTTATATCCTAAATATGGGTTCACATACACAAGAGGGATTACCCACTAGTAAGTGTAGTGAATAGAGATCCATAAGAGACTCACCACAATCCATGAGAAAGCATAAAGTCATGGCATACCAGACATAAGTTGATTTATAACAATCGCAATAAGTCATGATAAGAACTATTAATTGAAATTTAAATGAAAGTCATCATGTAAGTATTTATTGTATAAAATCATGGTTCACAACTGTCAATTATAATTCAAGTATAAGTCATGCCTTAAGAATTGATAAAAGGTCGCATGCTATGAGATAACATCTGTAATTTCAAATAAAGAATATCACTTAGACTCACTTGGAAATGGAAGCTTAAGGGGAAGAAGTCATCACCTTATGTTTTGAACCGCCTACATCATCGCTAGGAGGTGCGTGCACCCTTAGGGTTAAACCCTACCACAAATCATGAACTTGTACAATTAAATTTGAGTTCTACGCACTATCTAGGGTTATGATCATAGCCTATGGTTTGAATTATTTATTTTTAGGGTTTTAATACAGAATTATGGCTTCGTCTTAAGGTTTAGTTTTAGGCTTAGATTTAGGGTTTAAGTGCTAATCAATGTACATTTGACCATAATGCTAATAATATTAATAATTTCATGGTGATCATTAACATTAAGGATATAATTAATATTAGTTAATGTGACATTAATAATCATTGTGATGAAAATAAATAGTATGCTTTACTATTAATAATAATATTCAACAATGAAAAATAAACACTAATATTTAACAATTGTAATTTGTTTGTAATAACTAACATTAGTATATGTAATTTACTAATGGTTAATCATGTTTAGTATTAATAATCCTAATAATGATAATAATGGCAACATTGATAATTGTAATCGAAATAATTTCAATCAGGAAGGAGGTGGAGTCACCTTAGTCGATTCAGTGGTTCAACTCGGCCTCAATTCGAACCGATGACCAGCTCAGCGACTCAACCCGACGTGACTCAACTGAGTTGACCCAACTCCACGCAACTCAACAGAGTCAACTGGGCAGAGATGGCAGCTAAGTTGACTCGACATCACCCTCTCTCCTCTTCTTCTTCCTTCTTCCTCTCTTCTTTCTTCTTCTTTCATCTCTCTCTTTCTTCTTCTTCTTGATTTTTCTTTTCTTTCTCTCTTTCTTCCCTGGGGTGAACTGGACCGAACCAGGCCCAAACCCAACTTGACCGAGTCCAACTCGGTTTCAGCCGAGTCAGCCCGACGGCCACCAACACTTCTCCTTCTCTCTCAGTTCTCTTTCTTTCTTCTTCTTCTTCTTTTTCTCTTCCTTCTTCTCTTTCGCTTCTTTCTTCTTCTTTCATCTCTCTCTTTAATTTTTATATTTGCTATTATAAGAGACATTAGTTTACATAAGTCATTATGGGCAACCGCTCGTATATTCTGAATGTAATGCAAATTTTCCTTTATGTTTGATCTGTCCATCTTTCGCTAAACTGCTAACTCTAAAAGAAAAGAAAAAAATATTTGCATTTGACTATCTTTAAAAGTTAACACTCAGATTTTTTGGAGGACCAGTCATATACTCGGGTTTCGAAAACTTGGGGCGTTGCAGTTGGTATCAGAGCATAGTTTGGACAAACCAGGCCTTGGGAAAATGATCTTATACAAACTTTAAATGTCTTAAGTTAGGATGTTGGAATTAGATATTTAAAACCTAAGTGAATCTCCCCTAGACTTAGGAAAATTTTGAGAATGTAGAAATCCAAACTTTGGTTCCCCTATAAACTACTAGGATGGTTGTTTGAAACTCAGAAACCAAACTTAGGTCCCCTTAGAAATTATTAGAATAACCATTTGAACTCATGTGAAATTCCCCTGTAGCGAAGAGAAATTGAGAACATAGAGACTTAAGATTCTAAACTCCCTAGAAAATCGATTGGATAATCATAAGACTTATAAATGAACTTAGGTTCCCTTGAAGATTTTAGGTTTAGTCATTCCAACTTAGAATATGAACTTTAGTTCCCATGTAAACCACCGAAACTGTTGGTTGAATGTAGAAACAAAACTTAAGAATTGTGGGAGGACAAGTGCCCACTATGATGTAAGTAAGGCCAAACAAGGACATTCCTCGTACTTAACTTCCAAATGAATTTTTCTAGAAATTCAGGATATGAATTTTCCTAAAATTTCATAGTTAGGAATAACGCTATCACAATAATCATCAAATGGATCAAACTTGGATTTCGTAGGAAATTTCTTATCCACAGCATTGTATGTTAGATCGAACATAAACACTCTCTGAACTTGGGGAATCATACTATGAATGTAATTTGAATTCCATAATACATCTCTTTACTTAGAAATAATATTTCACAAATTCTAGCACGTAAAATTAATTAGAAGTGAACTTATAGAATTTTGGGTAAATTTCCAACCCTAGATTAAAATGTATCAGGATTATATTGGGATCCTAGATAAATTTAGGAAAATTTCAAGCTTAGATTTCAAAAGAAAAAAAATAATAATCTTGGTCCTAAATTATTCTTTCCATAGTGCTTAGATAATCAGAGTGTGCAGTGAAAATGTAATGAGCCACGTGGACTTATCATTCATGAGAATATAAGATTACATGATATTTCTTAGGAGTTTGAAAACAATCGGGATCACGAACTGATGGAATCATAGTTATGCGAAGTGCCCGCGGTTTGACTCAAATTCTAAAGTCTTCGCAAATCTCAAGGATCTCAATGCCTCGATTAAGCAAAGGATCAAGACTTACTAGGATTATGAATTGATACTAAAATCATCTGCTATACGTAGGCAAAGGATCGATGTATCGAGCTTGAACCCACTACAACCATCAGTTCATGACAGCTCGAACGTTGAAAACGGAAAACTGTATTGTACTTTAGACAGCAGGGAACTATCATTAAAGGTAAAGGAAAATAAAATAGAAGATAAAATGTTATTATTAGTTATCACCTAAAACAACTCACAATCCTAGTAAATGTTGTAGGAAATTGTGATATCGTTAGGCATTGAAATAAATTTCTACTTTTGGTAGATACAAAAATAAAAATAAATAAATAAATAAATAAAAGATTTCCAATCTTTAGGGAAACTTGTATACATGCACTGAGCGACTTGTCAGATTAGAGATATGAGAGTTCAATAAAAATTTAGAAATGGCTTATTTAAATCTAAGTTGTTATAGCATGCTTAGGCAGATGCGATATAGGGTATGCCATTAAGATAATGTTAATAAATGATATGTATGTTATCAAAATCTTGAGGGCAAAATTTTCTATAAGCGGGGTAGATTATAATAACTCCAATTTTTATAATTAGTCATATACGTTTGTGCAAACACATAACCATTAAGGGAAAATAGCGAATGCTTGAAAGGTTTGTAAATCAGATAGTCATCGTTCCAATCCATGAAATAAGTGCTGAATTTCGAGGATGAAATTCTCTTTAAGGGGGGTAGACTGTAACACCCCATACTTTTCAGTACTCGGGTGTTACCTTGAAGATCTAAATTAATTTCACGTGTTGGGATCACGAGTGACTCACCTTACACATCATCATCTGGGGGCCCTCAATCTATCCATCTAGACCATTTAGTACAATCTTTATTCATATATCGAGTCATCTAACCGTTGATTCTCAAGAACGAATAATCATCTCGTTCCAAAAGTGTCATTGATCTTTATGAACCTACTATATTACTATAATCTAAATGGTGAAGGAAGTTTGACCCTACTTTACCAGACAGATTGAGTCATACGTTATCATTCGTAGGCCTTAGATCATCAGATCCACCATTCGTTGGATCCACAAAGTCCAACTTAAAGGCCCGCAACCTGGTCATCACAATCAAACCATCGGACCACCAATTCAACCATGGATCTTTGTCTAAACAAACCTTATGACCCTTAGGATCGTTAGAAGAGATCTCCATCCTTAAATCAAATGATTCGCCTGTTAGTTTTAAAGATGGACCATTACACCTTAGTGAAATCGATGAAAAACTTCAAAAGGCCTAGTTATGGGAATTTGATTGCGATGAAATTTCACTTACTACTCTATTGGAACAATTGAACCATACATCGTTAATTTCGGGACCCAGTTCAACAAATCCACCATTCATCGGATCCACAAATCAAATTTAATGGTTTATCACCTGAGTGCCACATTTAGGTGATCAGCCCATTAATCCAACCTCTTGATTTTATATAGGCAGACCCTAAGGTCCTTGTAGCTGCTGATTATTAGATTGAACGTGATATGGCCGTAGGATCGAGGCAAGACTACACATAAAGGATATAAATCTAAATGTATGGCCCACTCGGGCTTTCACCCTGCCTGATCTATGGTCAGGGGTCCTACTTGGACCCATGGAATCGGATGAACGGATATGATTTGGCGACACATCAATGTGGACCCCACTTTTAGTACTGTGAGTGCACTAGGGGGCGTGCACCGGCTGTGCACTGTACGTAATTTCCAAAGAAGGAAATATTCCTTCTTCCTCCTTTTGTCGCTAGCGTCCATTTCAAACAGACGGACGCTTTTGCTCGATCAATGGCCCACCATATGGCCTCTTTAACATGGTCTGAACCGTCCATCATGGAGTCCATGAAAATTTGATCAAAACTCAAGCGTTTCGTAGGCTGGAGAGCTCGTGCGTACACACGGCGTCGATCGCAAGAAGGCTGGAGTGGAGGCAAGTTGTGTTTCCAGGCCTCTTAAAACCAACCGTTTGTGATCTATATGGGCCACCTTGAGCCAATCTAAACCGTTAAGGTTGTAGGACTCTCAAATCCATCCAGGATGGTGGACCCAACGTAAATGCATGCATGCGTGTGTGTGCTGAAATTCGGCCCAAAAACACCCTCACACAACCCGTTCCTAAAATGGAAAACTATCCCCACCGTTTTCTCCAGCCAGCTGCTGTGATCTGTGTAAGGATCCCTCCTCCAATCATAGTTCTCTATTTTAGACCATTCCAAACTATCCTAGGGTTTCCTCCTTTAGCTAGAAAAGGTGGAAAGAGCCTTTCTGTGTCATGCGTTGGCACAAATCTCACCCGTTAAAGGGCTTCTAGAAGCCATGTTGAAACAAATCTAGACCGTCCGAGCTAGGATATACCATCCTAGAAATACCCTAAAACCTAGCCATATGAAGAGAAATCGTAGCCGCAATGACTCCCAGTTTTTTTTTTTTCCAAAAATCGAGCCGAGAGCTTCCAAGCACTAACCCACCAGGAAATCTTCGTTGGACCTTCGAAATCCTTCTTCCACAAGCTCCTGTGGACCAATACGAAGTGTCCAACAGAAGTAGAATGGAGAAAAACTCACTGGTTGGAGATTCGCCATTGGAGCCGCACCATCTTCTTCGCCGCATCTGCCGGGTTCGGGGCAGGTCGTGGATTAAGTTGCTCGAGTCCAGATCCTCCTGGATGTCTCAGAAGGAAGAAGGAGGGTTCAATGAGAAGAACAAGAGAGAGAGAGAGAGATGAAGAGAAGTGGGAGAGAGAGGGTGCATTGTTGCACCAGCTCGAATCGGGCCGAGTCGCGATTGTGACTCCGGTCGAAAACGGACTGAGTCCGCTGATTTGGGCTGCGCCTGAGATGAGTCCAGCCACCTCGGTACTTTCCAGAAGTAGAAAAGAAGAAGAAAAAGGGTGAAAGAAGGGGTGCATGGCTGCACCCGCTCGAACCAAACCAAGTTGTTGGGTCGAGTTGTGTGAGTCGGGGCTAATGTCCATCCGAGTTGGGTGTGGGTTGGTCTAGTCTAGACTTTTGGGAAGTCTAGGGAGAGAAGAGAAGAAGGAATATTCCCTTCTTTGGAAATCATCGGGTCAAACTCGGTTTGACCCCATTTTACGTACAGTGCACAGCCGGTGCACGCCCCCAAGTGCACTCACAGTACTAAAAGTGGGGTCCACATTGATGTGTCGCCAAATCATATCCGTTCATCCGATTCCATGGGTCCAAGTAGGACCCCTGATCATAGATCAGGTAAGTTGAAAGCCCGAGTGGGCCGTACATTTAGATTTATATCCTTTATGTGTAGTCTTGACTCGATCCTACGGCCATATTACGTTCAACCTAATAATCAGCGGCTATAAGGACCCTAGGGTCTGCCTATATGAAATCAAGAGGTTGGATTAATGGGCTGATCACCTAAATGTGGCACTCAGGTGATAAATCATTAAATTGGATTTGTGGATTCGATGGATGGTGGATTTGCTGAGCTGGGTCCCGAAATTAACGATGTATGGTTCAATTGTTCTAATAGAGTAGTAAGTGAAATTTCATTGCGATCAAATTCCCATAACTAGGCCTTTTGAAGTTTGACATCGATTTCACCAAGGTGTGATGGTCCATCTTTAAAACTAACGGGCGAATCATTTGATTTAAGGATGGAGATCTCTTCTAACGGTCCTAAAGGTCATAAGGTTTGTCTAAACGAAGATCCATCGTTGAATTGGTGGTCTGATGGTTTGATTGTGATGACCAGGTGGCGGACCTTTAAGTTAGACTTTATGGTTCCAATGAATGGTGGATCTGATGATCTAAGGCCTACGAATGATAACGTATGGCTTAATCTGTCTGGTAAAGTAGGGTCAAACTTCCTTCACCATTTAGATTATAGCAATATAGTAGGTTCATAAAGATCAATGACACTTTTAGAACGAGATAATTATTCGTTCTTGAGAATCAACGGTCAGATGACTCGATATATGAATAAAGATTGTACTAGATGGTCTAGATGGATAGATTGAGGGCCACTGGATGATAATGTGTAAGGTGAGTCACGCGTGATCCCACGCACGTGAAATTAATTTAGATCCTCAAGGTAACACCCGAGTACTTAAAAGTACGGGTGTTACACATTGCCATTTGTCAGATTCTTTATCTCGACGGCCCCTTGAGGATAGATATTAGTAACAATGAAAGGACCGGTCCAATGAGATCGAAGTTTTTCTAGAAAAAGATGTAATTGAGAATTGTATAGAAGGAATTTGTGGCTAGATGTGAATGATTTCCAAAGGATGTTCCGGTCATGAAACACCTTCAGATTCTTTATCTCGACGGCCCCTTGAGGATAGACATTAGTAACAGTAAAAGGGTCGGTCCAATGAGATTAAAGTTTTCTCAGAAAAAGATGTAATTGAGAATTGTATAGAAGGAATTTTTAGCTAGATGTGAATGATTTTCAAAGGATGTTCTAATCATGAAACACCTTCATCTTGTCCTTGTAAATTCTCAAGTTCTCGTGTGCAACATTTCGAATTTCTTCGAGTTGATTCAATTGAAGTTTGTGTAGCGAGTCAGCATTGTCCAAGTTAAAATTTACATTTTTGATAGCCCAGTAGGCTCTATGTTTCAACTCTACAGGCAAGTGGCAAGCTTTCCCATAGATGAGTCTAAAAAGAGACATTCCGATGGGGGTCTTAAAAGCTGTACGATAAGCCCATAAAGCGTTGGTTAAGCGGATTGACCAATCCTTATAGTCAAGGTTAACCTTTTTTTTCAGAATTTGCTTAATTTTCCTATTGGAAATCTCAGCTGGCCCGCTTGTCTGTGAGTGGTATGGAGTGCTTACCTTATGAGAAATGATATATTTTTTCATTAAGTTCTCAAATGGCCTATTACAAAAGTGTGAACCTCCATCACTAATGATGGCCCGAAGCGTTCCGAACCAGAAAAGGATGTTTTCTTTTAAGAATCTAATAACCATTTCGTGATCATTATTTCGGCACGAGATCACTTCAACCCACTTAGTGACATAGTTTACTGCCAATAAAATGTAAATATTTCCAAAGGATTGGGGGAATGGCCCTATGAAATCGATGCCCGTACAATTGAATGCTTTAATGATAAAAATTGGGTTTAGCGGCATCATATTTCTACGGGACAATCCTCTCAATTTCTGAAAATGCTCACAAGCTTTACAAAACTCATGAGTATCTTTGAACATAGTGGGCTAGAAAAAGACACACTGTATAATTTTGGTCGTGGTCTTTTTAGCAAAAAAGTGACCACCGTAGGCCTGAGAGTGACAAAAAGAGGTGACACTTTGATGTTCATTGTCTAGCATATATCTTCTTAGAATTTGGTCTATGTAATATTTAAACAAATAAGGATCATCCCAGAAGAACTTGTGTGCCTCGGCGAAGAATTTCTTCTTATCTTGGGCAATCCAGTATGTCGGTGTGAAACCTGTGGTAAGATAATTCACAATGTCAGCAAACCAAGGTAATTGGGAAAGTTTAAACAATTCTTTGTCATGGAACATGTCATTTATCAATGTCGGTTCAGGAAATTAGGAAGATCAAGCCTAGAGAGATGGTCAACCACTACGTTCTTTACTCCCTTTTTATCTCGTATTTCTATGTCGATCTCTTAGAGTAAAAGGATTCATCTTATCAAGCGGGGCTTGGCATCATTCTTAAAAGAAGGTACTTTAGTGCCGCATGATCAGTGTAAATGATGATTTTGGATCCAATCAAGTAGGACCTAAATTTATCTAAAGCGAACACTACGGCTAAGAATTCCTTCTCCGTAGTAGAGTAGTTCACTTAGGCCGAATCTAGAGTTCTACTTGCATAATTAATCACATAGGGCTTCTTCTCTTTTCCCTGGCCTAACACCGCCCCAATAGCATAGTCAAACTCATCACACATAATCTCAAAATGTATACTCCTGTCGAGTGACTGCATGATAGGAGAGATAGTCAACATGCCCTTGAGCTTAGAAAAAGCTCCTTAGCATTCTTCACTCCACTCGAATGGTGTATCCTTTTGAAGTAGATTACATAAAGGATGAGAGAGATAACTAAAGTCCTTTATGAATCATCTGTAAAATCTAGCGTGTCCTAAGAAGGATCACACATTACGTATGCTCTTGGGTGGAGGTAGGTTAGAGATAAGATCAATTTTTGCCTTATCTACCTCAATTCCTTTGGAAGAAATTATATGTCCAAGAACAATTCCCTTGGGAACCATGAAATGACACTTCTCCCAATTCAAAACCAAATTCTTCTCATCGCGTCGCTTCAGCACATTTTTAAGATTTTTCAGACACTCGCTGAAGGATGGACCAAAGACAGAGAAGTCGTTCATGAAGACCTCTAAATATTGCCCCACCATATCAAAAAAATACTCAACATGCATCCCTAAAAAGTAGTGGGGGCATTACACAGTTCTAATGGCATCCTTCGATAAGCAAACGTGCCAAATGGACATGTGAACGTTGTCTTTTCTTGATCTTTAAGGGTTATTTCCATCTGGTTGTAGCCCGAATATCCGTCAAGGAAGCAATAGTGAGAGTGAACAGCTAGCCTTTACAAAATTTGATCAATGAAGGACAAAGGAAAGTGGTCATTCCTTTGACGATATTCAACTTCTTGTAGTCAATGCACATTCTCCTACTAGTAGTAACTCTAGTTAGCATGAGTTCATTATCGGCATTGGCTACGATGGTGATTCTAAACTTCTTAGGAACCACCTGAGTTGGACTCACCCATTGACTGTCGGATATAAGGTATATGATACCCACATCTAACAACTTAAGTACCTCAGCCTTAACTACTTCTGTCATATTTAAATTGAGTTGACGTTGTGGTTGCCGGGAGGTTTTCGCATTATCCTCAGGATGACTGCAGTGAGTAGAAATCAAAGGATTAATTCCCTTGATATCCGTAATCGACCATCCAATAGCTCCTTTATGCTCAATGAGAGTAGAAATAAGTATACTCTCTTGTTCCTTCTCAAAGTGGGAAGAGATTACCACCGGGTATGCCTCAGGTTGACCTAAGTAGATATATTTAAGATAAATGGGCAAAGGTCTTAGGTCAAGCTTCAGTGCCTCGAGGCTAGACGGTAAATGCACTACATCTATTTGGGGAAATTTCTAAAATTGTTGCCTCCACCAATTAACTTCATGTACTAGCGTAGTATCAAGCAAGGCATTCATCTCCTTAATCATGTCATCGTTTAAATCAGGAGAGTAGGCCAGACACATATCTAGAGTGTCAGAGTATAGAGTCAGGAGTGCTCTATCTTCCACGAAAAAATCGATCACGTTAATATCGTGGGTATCGTCATCCTCTGGCTGTTTGTTCTTGTTGAAAAATATGTTGAGCTCTAATGTCATATTTCCAAAAGATAAGTTCATAATTCCACTTCTACAATTAATTATGGCATTTGATGTAGTAAGGAATGGGCGACCAAGAATGATGAAAATTTGAGTTCTTACATCTATGATGGGTTGAATATCCAGGACAATAAAATCTACTGCTTAGTATAATTTATCAACTTAGACCAACACATCCTCAATTATCCCTCTCGATACACGAATTGAGCGACCGGCAAGTTGTAATGTGGTCCGTGTGGGTTTTAATTCACCCAGACCCAATTGTTCGTAAACCGAGTAAGGGATTAGATTTACACTTGCCCTTAAGTCAAGAAGTGCATGCTCAATCCGGTAGTTCCCAATTACACAAGTGATGGTTGGGCTACCAGGATCTTTATATTTTTATGGCATATCTTGCTTGAGGATGACACTCACTTTTTCTGCGAAAAAGATTTTCTTTTGTATGTTTTGCTGTCTTTTGGTCATACATAAATATTTCATAAATTTGGCATATGAAGGAATTTGTTTAACGGCATCCAGTAGAGGGATGCTCCCCTTCACTTGCTTAAGCACCTCTAGAATATCTTGAGAGTTAGAGAGAGGTTTTGGTGCAATCAACCGTTGAGGGAATGATGCAATCGGCTTACTTTAAGGTTCTGGTTCTAACCCATGTGGAGCATTGCTAGGTCTATCATTCTCATCTATTTCCGGGTCCTTAGGCTTTTCAGCCCTCACCAAAATAGATTTGTCAGTTGTCTTCCCACTCCTAAGAGTGGTGATAGACTTTGTCTGCTCTATCTATTTTGAAGATCTTGGGTCACTAATTTCATATTGTTGTTTTGGGTTGGGGAGAGGTTGAGCCGAAAGAATCCCTTTCTCCCCAATCGAAATTTTTATTTCAAGCCCTTGTATGGCCTTTGTAAAGTCTTGAAAGGCTTGCAGCATACCCTGATTAAAAAGATCTTAGTTTTGTATATGTTTTAAGACCGGATCCTCTTAAGGTTTCCTTTAATTCAAAAATTGGTTAAGGATCCCTTAAGGATTTGTCATTTATCTGTTCCTCCAACTGAAGTTTGGATGGTTCCTCCAGCTTGAGTTATATATATTTGAGGTGGGTCCACTGAAAGGTTTTTGGTAGTTGTTTACAGCATTTGATTGCTTATTCAATATCTCTTGAAAAACAGGAATTGTTGGGAAATTCTTAGTTATATGTATGTTACAAGCACAAATACCACAAACAACTTCCGCAATCTTTTTGGGTTCTACCTTCTTAAGTTCTGGCCTCGACTTTTCTTGTGAGTTTGGCCACTCTTCCATGTACATCATCTTCCTCTTTTAAAACATAAATTTCTCCCCTTTCCTTTGATTGAGTAGTCTAAGAAGTGGTAATTCTTTAAGAGGTATCCCATGATTACACGTTTTCAGCAAGTTTATCAAAATAATCCCACGCATCATCGACTTCCTTATTCATGAATTCCCCATTACACATCATCTCTACAATTTGGTGCATGGGTGAGGTAAATCCCTCATAGAAAAAGCTTGTTATACGCTACGTTAGCCATATTGTGGACATGAATTTATGAGATCCTTAAATCACTCCCAACATTGGAAGAAGGTCTCATCCTTTTTTTGCGCAAAATTCATTATTGTTTTCCTTAAGGTATTTGTTTTTTGATAGGGGAAGAACTTTTTAAGAAACTCCCTCGTCATCTTAGCCCACGTGCTATTGGACCTTAGCATTAAGAAATGTAAGCATGACTTAGCCTTTTCTTTCAAAGAGAAATGAAGCAATTTCGGTCAAACTATGTCCTCAGACACATTTGGGAAGTGTAATGTAGATATGATTTCATCGAACTCTTTCATATGCAAGTATGAACTTTCATATTCCAATCCATGAAACTTAGGGAGGAGTTGAATTACCCCTGGTTTAATATCCACAGTTCCTGCATTCAATGAAAATATCATGCAGGAAGGTGTACTCACCCCCACCGGTTGTAAATAATCTCGTAGCGTACGAGGCAAGGGTGCATTCCACACCTCATTTTCATCTTAAATTTCTCCAACTGGAGGTTGAGGTTGATTTACAGCCATCACTTCTATTGACTTAAACGGTCTTAAATGGTGTCTAATCCTATGATAGATAGGCAACCCTTCAACTAATCCTCTTTCACTTAAGAGACGTCGAGTGTTGTCACGAACCCACTTGGGCATGAAACACTTGCAGCCCTCAAGCAACTAAATAAACTAAACCTAAGAAAAAGAAAAATAAAACCTACAGCAAATAAGAAATCTAAAAAAGAAAGAGATAATTGGAAAGAGGTTACCGGATTGCAGTAGCTATGTTATAATCCTAAAAAATAGAAAATAATGTTAGTTTCTAAAAATAATTGTAGAAAAAAATCCTAACTTAAAAACAAAGCAGAAATTAACCATAATCTTAATCTAATTCCAAAACTAATTAATCTCAGAAAAATACAGTTGTAGTCCCCAGCAACGCTGCCAAAAACTTGCTCACAACCCCAAGTGTAAGGTCGCAATCTAGTAATAACTCGGTAAGACCGAGGTCGAATCCACAGGGACTAAATTTGTATGTATTCTAAAAATAACTAGAACTAGAAAATGATCTAAATTGAAATCTGAATAATTGGGAGTAATGGTGAGTAATGTTGATTAAAACTTATGAATTTAAAGGCAGGAACTAGGGTGCCAAGGATCCACTTATAGCTATCAAGATGTTACCTTACTTGATTTAAGGAATACAATTAGAATTTGATTCTTATCCTATCCAATTGGAAGATAAAGCAATTTAAATCAAATCTGAACTTTTCATTGACCTAATTCTCAATGGAGGAGAATTGTGATTATTGGAAGGGATTCCATCACCCTATCATGCCTGGGCGACAATAGTGAACAGTGGGATTTATCAATCTCACTATCTCAAAATAGGAAAAGAAGATATCCAAAACTATCAGAGCATCTATTGTAATTTGAGTTACAATAAATCATAGAAAACTGAAAATATTCCCTTAATATCAAATTAGAAATTAATGAAGTTTAATAAGAGCAAGAATCAAAGCAAAATAAACATCTAAACATGCTATAAGCTTTACCTCTTAGTCTTAACTAAGAGGTTTAGCCAACTATAGACATGATTGAAACCAAATCTCTTAAACAAAACATGAAAAATAAACTAGGAAAGAAGAAAAACTCTTTGGCAGCTGCTCCACCCTTATGTATGCTCCTTGACACCTTTCCAAACCCTAGAAGATGCTTTGGAGCATCATAGATATTCCCATTTATAGTTGTGGAATTTCAACTTTCGCACTGAGTTGGAAAATTTTAGAAACTGTATCAAATTTACGCACTCTGTGTAGTTTTTCAAAATAGACTCGGAGTTTAAACCACCTCAAATTTACGCACTCTGCGTAGTTTTCCAGAATAAACTCAAAGGTTCAGAATATGTTTTTTTAGGACAATTTCAGGAATATATTTGTTTTTAAAACAATTTTAGGATTCGTTTTCTCCACTTCAAATATTTGATTCTCTTCATTCCTCACTTGATTTTCTTGGATCTTTGGAATATGAATTCTTCATTAATGACTTTCAAATCTCCAAATCTTCATTGTGTAATCTTTCGAGCATAAATCTTCCTTTTGACATCAATTTCATCTTAAGCTTTGGAAATCACCCCGCAGATGAAAATATGCATAATTAAATCGATTAAGTATTATCATGTTTATAAAAGCAAGGTATAAATAGAGAAAAATATACAATATTTCACATGCAACATTGCTGAAACTAGTTTTACATGGCTTGGAGTTGCCCCTGCATTCTAACGAGCACTTTATATCGTTCATACGTGCGATGTTGGTGTGTCTCCAGTGAGACGAGATTATATATATATGTGGAAAAGGTTCTATGCAGTCGAGCTGTGTGGGCCCCACCGTGATGTGTGTTGAACATCAATCCCATCAGTCAGATGCACCATTCCATGATAGGCCTAGGGATTAAAATTCAAGTCAATCTGTGACTTTTGTGGGCCACACCACATACAAAAGTTGAGAGGGTTACCCTCCATTAAAACATTCATAATCATTTTTTGGGCCCACCGAGATGTGGTTCACAAATCCAGCCCATCCATTATGTGTGTCCCACTTGGATGAGGGGTCAGACCAAGTTTCAGGCGCATCAAAATTTTACATCGGCCCCACCAAGTGCTTTTATATGTTTTAGGAATGTCTTCACATGAATTTAGATGGAATGGCCCACCTGAGTTCCGTATACGGCTGATTTTTGGGATATCCCATAATTTAAAGGGGACCCATCAAATGAACGGTTTTGATGTTTGACACGCATCACAGTGGGGCCCACACAACTCAACCTCATGGGAAGTTCCCATGAGCTCGACTGCATGGAACCTTTTCCCATATGTGTGTGTGTGAGGGAATATAACAGTGAGCATATTAGGTGTTACCCTTAACGCGGTGACCACCTTGGTGATTTGTTGTATATCCATGTGGTCCATCCGCTTTTCCAGCTCATTTTAAGGCATGGTCCAAAAATCAAGAAGATCTAAAAAATATCTGGCCCACAAAAGGTTTTAATGATCATTCACTACTGCTTTCAGTCATGTGTGGTCTACATGAGATTTGGAACTACTTAATTTTTAAGATCATGTCTTAAAATAAGCTAAAATAACAGATGGACGGTGTGGATATACAACTCATTCGTCAAGGTGGGGCCCCACGGTAAGGGTAAGGTAACACCTAAACTGCTTCCGTGCCTGTAGCCATTGGTCCATCCCACGGGTCACCGTGGTGAATGTTTCTCTCAAGGCAACTTCACTCATCAGGTAGACCAATGAGACCTGACAGTAGCGAAATTTCCTGTGCCTTCAACATTGACAAACTCAATTATAATTTGTAAGTAACTTATATATTGATTGGGTTGGGTTAGGCCGGGCAACCTTAGACCTCAACCTAAGCTGGACCAAGTTTTATTGGGTTGGTGTTTGTATGGCCCAAGCCCAAGACCAAACCCGATACATCCTGCCCAAGCCCAACCCAATGCTGGGTCAGTCAGGTTGAACGTACCTGACTTTCAGCCCTAGTCTAAAGAGCTCAGTCAAATAGATTTTATATTGTGTTAAACAAGTAAATAGGCTTTAGTTGAATAATGAGCCAAAGTCCATTTTGAAAGCCCAATGGAGCTGACACGTAATGTAGCCGTTAACATTTCAAAAAGTCTAGAAATTTTCAATCTTCAAGATTTTTAAGCACTGATTGTGTTTTGTTAGTTCAACAGTTCAGATCACTGACCATGGCCCATGCCCAACTGCTAAAGTTTTGAAATATCCTATTACAATAGATCAAGATGTACTCTGTGAATTGTGTGCCAGTTCCCATGTCCCATGGCACTGTGTCAAAGATCATAGTCATTCATTAGGTAATGTAAATTGATTCATATACTGAGAATTAGGGTAATGCGTCCCCAAGCGGGCCACACATGTACATTGAATTTAAAATGTTGGATTTTTATTTTTTTTTTGAGCTCACATTTTTCTCATATGAGCTCGACCTACCTAATTAACAAATTAACCAACTTTATTTTTGGTCTAGAGCATATGCGGTGTGCCCCACTGGATGGATGGCCCAGATCTCTTAAACGTATGCTACTCAACATTGAGAACCAGGCCCGGCGTGGGATCTCCCAATCAATCCCACATTCTTTGAAAACCCTTTTTTTTTTTATGATTTTATCTTTATTGTTATCAATTTAATTTGGTATTATTAAAAAGAAAAATAACCCACTCCAATCAGGACTTTGCATGGCCAAATACCATTCTTAATTTCACATGGAAAGAGAGCTATTAGGGGGAGGGGATTAGGTGTTACTTACCAGGGGGTCCACCTTGATGATGTACTGTATATCCACACCGTCCATAGGTTTTTACAGCCCATTCTAGGACGTGGTGCCAAAAATTAAGCAGACCCAAATCCCAGGTGGACCACCCCACATGAAACAGTGGTGATTGAATGCCCACCGTTAAAAATTTTCTGGGGCCCACCGCAAGCTGATCAGTAATGTTTATTTCCCATCCAACCCCTTGATAAGGACAACTAGACTTTGATTAAGGAAAAATACAAATATCAGCTTGATCCAAAACTTTTGTGGCCTACAAAAAGTTTGTAATGCTCATTCACCACTTTTTCCATTAGTGTGGTCATCTGGATATTTAGATCCGCTTACTTTTTGGGATTACCTCGTAAAATTAGCTCGAAAAATGAATGGACGGCGTGGATATACAACATATTCATCAAGGTGGGCCCCACACCGTAAGGGTAACACCTTAGTCACCTAACCTGCTCCCGATATTGGGTGGGTTAGTACACCTACACCTGCTCATATATACCTTACATGGCCAGGCTTCACACAACATCTTGTGTAAGACATCTATGCAGTGGGCCCCATCAATAAAAGATATTTCCAAGTGGCCTTGATCATCTTAAATACCTTCTTATGTGGGTGTACGTCAGGTAGGGGCCATTTTAGATCACATGTTGTTTCAACTATCCAAACTATTTATATGATGGCCCAAGGCACCAAACAACCAAGTTTACAAAATAAGCTTGTATAAGTGGGTCCATGTTTCAATGATCCGAATAATTAATATTATGGGTTCCACTTTGGATGGTCCGTGTGACAAGAAAAATCCTCGAACCAAAACCCTAAGCACTCAACTGGCGACCAACAAATAATTTTTTAATAAAAATAAAATAGAGAATTTTATTATGTATTTAACATTTTGTTTCCATTTTCAATAAGCTACTCCATTAATTTTAGCAATTAAGATTATAGTATTTTATTAGGGGTATTAAGAGCTTTCTAATTTATTCATAGGGTTTCAAGGGTATAGCTTGGGTGATTCGAGACTTGTTCAAATCGGCAATCTCTCTCTTGTAATTTTATGCATTTGGATTGAGCGAATATAGAATTATTATGGAATAACATGTAAGACTCCTATCAGGTGGGCCACACATGATCATCAGATCTGGTTGTTGGATTATTCAGATTGAGCGATTCAGTGGGCCCCACTTCAGTTGTGATCATTATAAATAAGTTTGGGACAGGACGTTTGAACCGATGTCCCTATACTCGGTTATTAAGCCAGATATGGAAACCTACGGTGTGAAGACCCTAGAGGTGAGAAGTGTGATGGGTAAGCTTCTAGCCATTGAAGGTTCTCCTAAAGGTGTAAGGTGCGGAAGATAAAGATTCTTGTCGGCGGAATGTCTTTCCAATCAAGTACGTTTTTAAATTGTGGTTTTAAATCTCCATTGTCGATGCATAGGCGATCCGTCAATTCCGCAATACAGGTATAACATAACATAGTTACCACATTGCTAAAATACATTATTCTTCCTAATGCAAGCAATTAGTCATTGAATGTGTGTTACCTTTGTGTTGTAGCATATTCAATAGGCAGCTCATAAATTAGCAACTATTTGATTATTGCCTCAATCCCGTAACAGTAGTCCCTCACCTATTTCTAGAGCTGTATACAAACTGAGCTAGCTTAGTCAACTCGCTCGGCTCGACTCGGCTCGATAAAGCTCGATTCAACTCGGTTCAAAATTGAGTTCGAGCCAAGTCGAGCTTAATTTTTAAGCTCAAAAATATTTCAAGCTTAGTTCAAGATGGCCCGAGCTCGACTTGACTCGGTTCGATATACAACTTGAACTTGGTTTAATTCGGCTCGACTTGATCAAGTGGTATAAAAATAAAAAATTTAAATCCTAAAACTACCTTACCCCTCTTTCTCACAACCAACCCGCCTGACAGCCGCCCAAGCTCTCTTTCTCTCTCTCTGCCTGCTTGACCTGGTGCTCGCCCGTCGTCACTGCCTTGCCCGACTGCTCATCCCTAACTGGTCCGGTGGTCCTTATCTGCCGGCCGTCTCTGCTTCTTACATGTGTGCCTTGCTCCTGCTACCAGTTCGACTATCGCACGAACTCAAACTCGGCTCGAAAACTCAAACTTGAACTTGACTCGAAAGCTCGAGGTCGAACTCAGCTTGAACTCGGCTTGAATTGGTCCGAGCTGATGACTGAGCCGAGTCGAGCTGGACAAGTAGCTCGGTGACCGAGCCGAGCTGAACATGAGTCAGGGGTAGTTGCTAGCCGAGCCGAGTCGAGCTAAGGCCAGCATGACTCGGTTTGACTTAGTGTACACCTCTACCTATTTCTCTAAACCTGATGGGACAAGCCTCTCTCATGTTAACTAGAAAAGAAAGTCATAAGCAACGCGAGCAAACAAGCTCTTTTTAGCTCTACTAGTGCGTCCTATGAACCATGGATATGGATTCCCTGCCTCCCAAGTAGCAGTCTTTTTAACCAATTGCCCGTGCTACATTCCTTGTATGGCCTCAATTAGGCTAATAATGATACATTACATGATACCGATGTTTTTTTATTCCATACTGGATATATTTCCATATCATAGTGTGATACATCCGTTGATACTGATATTCAAAACATTACTCAGGATAACTCATAAACTGCAATGTCTAAGCTTATCTCACCTCACCAAATTTTATTTTGAAAATGCATCAATGCTCTGCACAATGTCCAACTGCTAGATCTAGACCGTACACTAGGTCGGCCATAGACTTTGTACTCCACCATGCAAATTTGGTTGTAATCTAATAATTGTACCTCTTTGATTGTTAGCCTTTAATTTGGACGGTCTAGATCATGTACACAAAAAAAGCCCAATCAACAATTTGATGAATCTATTTGTTAAAGCCCATAATAAATTGCTTTATGGTTCGAAAAGGTCACTTTTATCGGTCAATCCTAACCATTACATCAGTGGGCAGAAAAAAAAAATGATGACCGGAAAATAAGAGATGGATTAGATCATCAGATCAAAGTGATTTTTGCATAGGAGTTTATAGACGGTTCAGATTAAGAGGCAATTATATTCAGTGTACTCACATTTCTAGTTTGGACTAGTGGGCCTCTTGGTTGACTGATCCAGAGCATTGGATTGTTGGACGCGTATGTGGATGGACGGTCCTATGAAATTTACATGGGAAGATCCTGACCACTAATCTTGGGCCCACTTTGAGTTGAACGTGGACTAGGAAGGCCAGTCCCGGATGTTTGAATTGGTACTATCAGTCAAACCCCGGGCAGAGTTATTTGACACTGGCAGAGTGTGATGGTTGATACCCAGCACTCACACGTGGCATTCTAACTCTCTGATATCAGGGCCCGCCTAAGAACGTTCATTGGCTCACATCATAAGATGGGCATTTGTTCTCTGATTCTGGACCATTGATAATTTCTAATTTGACCGTACATCAACATCAACCGCTTTACCGGTTAAAAAATTAAATCCGAGTGACGTTTATCTGTCATCTATCTAGACTGGGTCTTACAACTTTAACTGTTCAATTTGAGTTACCTATTTGCCACGTGTACGGTTTCTCACAGAAACGGATTGCTGCGGCAACATAGTAGGAAGTTCCTACTGTCCTAAGCTAGGTGGGGCCCACTTTGATGTTAGTGAGAAATCCACCGTGTCCATACGTTTTGCCGCCTTATTTTAGTACAAGAAACCGAAAAATGTGGCGGATCCAATACTCAAGTGGGCCACACATTGGGAAAATGTGAGGAGTGACATGCCTACCATTGAAACCATCTCAGGGTCCAATGGCCCCACGAAACGGTGGGCGTACACTTCCCAACCTCACGCAACGAGCTTTAGAACTGCCTTATTTTTCGTCTCATGTCTTAAAGGTGCAGGATGTAAGAACTCTATTTAGTGCGCTTTACAGATCTGGATTGTCATTCAGTTAGACAGGACGATTGAGTAAACTAGTGGGCCCCACTTCAGGTGATGCGCTGCGCAGTCTATCTGCGCAGCTTTGCGTACTAGGGCTGGAATGCTATAGTTATCTTACACAGACAGCAATTTGAGTTGATCTAGGATGCTGCAATGTGGAGCGTGGGAGAGAGAGTTGTAATGGGTTTTAAACTCTCCCTCCACAGATTCTATATAAGGGAGCTGGGTCCCCAATCCTACACCACGGCAGAAATTCGAGTCTCATTTTGTGAATTGTAGGAAGGGTGTGAAGGAGGGGAAGATCTTAAGTTCTACAGGAATTCTGATATTCTGGTATTCTGGTATTCTTATCCGGCTTCCAGGGTGGCGTCTTATCTAGGTACGTACCATAACCTTTGCACAGACAGATCCGTGGGCCTATTCCACATATATATTAAGTCTCACAATTGGTATCAGAGTCATCTGTGCATAGGTATGGATAATCACATCCATCTATATCTGATCATATCAGGGATTTTCGAATTCCTGAAACAGTTGTGATCAAGGATTTCTGAATCCCTGAATCCAGAAATTTTCAGATTAGGGATTTGAATTTCGAAAACCCTAAAGACAACTATTCGAATTAAGGATTTCGAATTCGAATCCCCAAATCCAGATGTCTATTGGGGGTTTTCAATTCAGAATCTCCAAAATTATGAAATTACGACTTTCAGATTTGAATTCCCAAATCGAGAAAATTAGGGACTTTAATCTCAAATACAACAATTAGGGATTTCGAATCCCAAATCCCAAATTAGGAATTTTGAAACTGAAATCCTAATCTGGTTAATTAGGGATTTCAAATTCCCAAATCTAAATGCCAATTAGGGATCTTCGAACTTCAAATCCAGATATTAGATATTTGGAATCCCATATCAGATTGGGGATTTTAAAATCGGTTCATCCAGTGGACCCTTACCTGCGATTTGTGGGAGACGACTACCATTATCAAAATCCGAACCTACGATTACAAGCGATGGCGTGCCACATTCCTTTCAACCATGTTTATGAAGCCGTTGTCGGCGTCTCATGGATGGATCTTCATTGCTGGAGGCCATATTTGTCCTTTCCGATGACACTGTTGGCACCACAGATCCATCTTAGCCCATCAGAACCGCTAGAAATCGAGTTGCAGAAAGAGAAGATTCACATCTTCTCATCATCTCGAGGGGATGGATGGCGAGCGCTGCTTGTCTCTCTCTCTCTCCCTCTCTCTCTCTTACAGCCAAGGAGTTTCGGAGATAGGCTCGGGAAGAGTTTAGGGCACTTTGCCCTGATACATCACACATATGGGATTCATCCCATACACTTAATAATCGGGTCCTCGGACCCAATTTCAGTTTAAATGGATCTGCTATTGCAGACCCGATTGTTGGTCGTTCGGATCTACTATTCAGGACCCGATTGATGAGCATTCATATCTGCATTTCAGGACCCAAACTGGATCGATTTGGATGCAAAACTTCGATTAGTGGGCCTTAATATCATTCTAAGCCCATTGATCCCAATATCTGATCCACTCAGTAATGTTCTATTTTATTTCGATATGGACCATCTATTAGTTCAATATTAAGAAAATAATCTTAAGTATTCAAGAGGATTTGGACTATTTATTTGACCTGGGCTGTCTATTTAATCATGAACTTTCATATGATATTAAGACCTTCAACTCATCAAATCAACCTATGGACACCCATATAAGTCTTTACTAGTCAAATTATATAGTCCATTCTATTTATCTATCATGTGAATGATGAAGCCTGGAAAGGTCCATGATACTAATTAATGATATCCAAATTACTCAGAGTACTGATTCGGCCTTATTATTGGCCCATCACCCATACTTAAGAGTTGATATAGACCATTGGAATATATGATGTGAAACTTTTCCATTTGTTTCACTTTAAAGTTCCTTTATTTCTAAAAGGGTTAATACCAACTAACTTATGGGCCGCATCGGACTAATTAAGATATAATCTATTAAGAGGCAGGATTATAATCTCAATCCTAAGTCCATATTTGTAGTTTTGAATTCGGTTATGTTAGCCACCATAGTGACCTCAATCGATGAATATATTACAAGTACAGACTTGTAACATTGGGATAAGCGGATTGCATACAGTTACGTTCACATTTTCATGCATACGGTAATGAAAACATAGACGATTACCGTTTGGCAGACACATGAACGGGTGAAGTAAATGGTGTTGGTAATGTAAAGCTGAAAGACTCATCTCACCCACAGGTGTTGAGTGTCTCGGATTTACATAACTGACATCACTTAGCTTCATGTTCAAGAGGATCACTAACATGTTATTATTACCTCCCACAGGAGGAATGATGATGATGTAATAGATTCTCACCAGGATGTGATGGTTGGGCCCATTTTCATCTTGGATGATTCAATTGATGCCTCCCTTAACAACTAAATCGATTAACTTTGCCTGATAATTTTATTTATCTTCACGAAATTGATTTGTGAAATTATGAACTAATGTGAGTATATATGTATCTCTTTTATTTCAATCTCAATTCAAACTAATCAGAATCAAGTCCCTGTCCTTAATGGATCTAATTACGTTCAATGGAAGAACGCCATTGAAGTTGTACTGGGCTGTCTTCAATTAGATCTTGTCCTGATAACATCAGAACCACCAAAGTTATCTGATAATGCCACTGAAGTTGAATATGATCGATGAGTTGCATGGTTTAAATCAAATGATACATGCCTGAAAGTCATTAAATATTCAATTTCTGAATCGATGAAGGGTGTCATGCCTGAAACAGATAAGGCCAAAGTTTTCCTGACTGAAATGGGAAAACGATTCAAGAAATCTGATAAATCTGAAGTGGGCATTCTTCTGAATAAATTGACTCGCTCGTCCTGCGATGGAAAAGACAACATCCGTAAATACATTGTAGAGCAGATCGAAGTTGTTTCTAAGATCCATACTCTAGGGCTTGTACTCACTGATGATTAGCTGATTCATTTGATCATGAACAACCTACCTCCCCAATTTAGCACGTTCCTGGTAAACTATAACACTCTGAAGGACATGTGGACATTGGATGAACTCATCACTCAGTGCATCCAAGAAGAAGAAGGGATCAGGCAGATGATAAAAGTTCAAAATATTAATATCGTGACTTCAGGATAAGGGCATGGGTAAGGGAATAAAGGTAAAAGAAAAAGGAAACAAATTTCTAATAAAGGATTCTCTAGTCCTCCATCTGGAAACCATGAGAATCAATCTGGAAAAGGATCTAAACGCAAACAGGTTAAAGGTAAACCATACTTCTTTTGTAAAAAGGCGGGTTATTTAAAGAAAGACTGCAAAGGTTTTCAGAATTGGCTCATAAAGAAAGGTAATCATTCTGTTTTTGTCTGTTTTGAATCTAATTTGACCGATGTGTGAGCGGATTTCTGATGGATAAATTCAGGAACTACTATTCACATATGCACTTCTATGCAAGAATTACTATAGGCCAGGCCACCAACTGATGCGGAGAGCTCAGTATACGTAGGCAATGGTGTCAAGGTTGATGTGGAGGCAATAGGAGTCTATAGACTTAAGTTGAAGTCTGGTCATTTTTTGAATTTAGTAGATACATTCTGTGTGCCGTCTATAAGGCGCAATTTAGTTTCAATTTCCTGTTTGGATAAGTTAGGATATTCATTCCACTTTAAAAACAAAAGTTTTAGTATTTACTTTAATTCGATTAAAGTTGGAACTAGCTCTATAGTAAACAACTTATACCAGTTAGACTTGATTGCCTCTCATCTCTATAATATTAATTCCTTGTATGGAAATGTAGTGGGATCCAAGCGAAGACTAGACTATGAGAATTCCTTCATGTTGTGGCATAGGCGGCTATGCCATATATCATGTGAGAGATTAGATAAGCTTGTATGAGAAGGAATTTTGCATTCTTTAGACTTCTCTGACTATAAAGTATGCATTGATTGCATAAAAGGGAAACATACTAAAATGAGAAAGAAATGTGCAACCAGGAGTGTAGATCAATTAGAGGTTATACATACGGATATCTGTGGACCATTCCCTACAGCCTCATGGAGTGGCCACAAATATTTTATTACCTTTTATAGATGACTACTCTCGCTTCTAGTACCTATACCTTATCAGTGAGAAATCAAATGCCCTGGATGCTTTTAAAATTTATAAGGTCGAGGTTGAAAATCAACTCGATAAGATAATTAAAGTTGTCGAATCTGACCGTGGTAGTGAATACTATGGCAGATATGACGAATCAGCACGCAATCCAAGGCCATTCGCTAAATACTTACAGGATCGTGGCATTGTCGCTCAATACACTATACCTGGTACTCTAGAACAGAATGGAGTGGTTAAGAGACGTAATCGCACCCTTATGGATATGGTGCGAAGCATGTCAGCAATTCGACATTGCTAGAATTTATGTGGAGTGATGCAATCAAAACCGCAGTTCATATACTAAATAAGGTTCTCAGCAAAGCAGTAAGTAAAACTCCTTTTGAGTTGTGGAATGAGAGAAAATTAAGTCTCCGATATCTACATGTTTGAGGTTGTCCTGTTGAGGCCAAAATTTATAACCCGCATGAAAATAAGCTTGATCCTAGAACCGTAAGTTGTTTCTTCATTAGATATCCAGAAAAATCAAAAAGCTATCGATTCTACTATCCTTCTCACTCTATTAGGATTGTTGAGACTGGGAATGCCAGATTCATTGAGGACACTGAAAACAGTGGGAGCACGAATATAAGAAATTTTGTATTTGAGGACGTCATAGTCAATCCAGATCACGTGGATATTAATAATGCAGTCGATTTCGCAGTCACTGCAGAACACCACGTAGAACCTCATATACAAACCACTGATGAGAAAAATCAAGATCAGACTCAATAAACTGAACCATTGAGAATATCTGAAAGAGAGAGAAAGCCCGTAAATCGAGACGATTACATCATATACTTACAGGAGCACGACTTTGACATAGGGGTGGAAAAGGATCTTGAATCCTTTACACAAGTCAAACAAAGTGTTGATCCTTCTTGTTGGTTTAATGCCATGAAAGATGAGTTGAAATCCATGCAGGACAATAAAGTATGGGATCTTGTAGAGTTACCTACTGGAATAAGGCCGATTGGTTCTAAATGGATATTTAAAACCAAATGAGACTCCAAAGGTAATGTCGAACGATATAAAGCCAAACTTGTTGCCAAGGGTTTTAACCAACGTGAGGGCATTGATTTTAAGAAGACTTTCTCACCCGTATCTAAGAAAGACTCATTCAGGATCATAATGACTCTTGTAGCTCATATGGATTTAGAGTTATATCAGATGGATGTAAAGACTGCATTTCTCAATGGGGATCTAAATTAAAATGTATACATGTTGCAGCTCGAAAGTTTTGTAGCTACTGGCTTAGAACATTTAGTTTGCAAACTTAAGAAGTCCATCTATGGGTTGAAACAGGCATCGCGACAGTGGTACCTTAAGTTTCATGAAGTAATTTCCTCATATAGCTTTGTAGAAAGCACTGCAGATGAATGCATGTACATTAAAACCAATGGGAGTAAGTTTTTTATGATGATTTTGTATGTTGATGACATTCTGTTGGTTAGTAGTGATACCAGGATGTTGAGCGACACCCAAAATTTTTTATCTTAAAGGTTTGAAATGAAAGACCTTGGTGAAGCTTCTTACGTCATCGGCATTAAGATTCGCCGTGACGGAACACATGAACTGCTCAGCCTGTCACAGAGGGACTATATTACTAGGGTACTCAAAAGGTATGTCATGCAAAATTGTGCTTCAGGAAAGTCGTCCATTGTGAAGGGCGACAAATCTGGTCTATTTTAGTGTCTAAAGAATGATTTAGAAAATAATCGAATGAAGGAACTTTCGTACGCATCAGTAGTAGGGAGCATCATGTATGCTCAAGTCTGTACGCGACTGGACATTGCCTTTGTCACTGGAATGTTGGGAAGATATCTATCTAATCCAGGAATGCAACATTGGATAGCTGCGAAGAAAGTATTAAGGTATCTTCAGAGAACGAATGACTTCGGACTCACGTACAAAAGATCTGATTAGTTGGAGTTGATCGGATATTCATATACAGACTTCGCAGGCTGCATTGATACTAAGAAGTCTACTTCAGGATACATCTTCATGATGGTGAAAGAGCTACATCGTGGAAAAGCGTGAAATAATCTACCATAGCCTCATCCACTATGGAAGCTGAATTTATTGCTTGCCATAAGGCATCTAATCAGGCACTATGGTTACAGAGTTTCTTCTTAGGTTTGCAGGTACTGGAGCATATCCCGAAACCATTGAGAATATTTTGCAATAATTCGGCTGTTATTTCCTTCTCTAGTAACAACAAGCATTCGTTGAGATCGAGACATATTGACATCAAGTACCTTGTTGTAAAGGAAAGGGTTCAGAATCATCAAGTGTCCGTGGAATTCATCGGCACTAAGCAGATGATTACAAATTCGCTCATTAAAGGGCTCTTTATTACGTCATTTCAGGAGCATGTAACATTCATGGGAGTCATTGATCCCACAGATGTTTTCAGTTAGTGGGAGTTGAGCATATTTTATTTTTTTACAGACACTTAGAGATGTCGTTTTATACAGTTTGTTTTGATGATTTTGATATAAAGATTTATTTATGCTTCTCTATATATATGCGCAAATTTTTAATTAAATAGAACTACAGTCGTGTCTCGTTGGAGACATGTAAAAGCTTCAAGACCTCTTAAGGATAGACACATATTATCACACTAAAGTGTGTAATCCTTATACCACATTTTCTAGTTCGTGATCTATGTCGTTAAGATTGAAAGTACTTGTGATCGCACTTAGTCTCACTTCGCTTAAATTAAATGTTGTGATGACTACCGCGTTTCGATACTGATAGTCTTAATGGACCGGATTGAATATCATTACTCATATTGTCCAACTATTTCATTGGTTAACCATTTAGATATTTTCTTAAAAGATCAAAACGTGTTTTCAAAATAATTCTATATGACTATCATTGACATTGCTCAATGAGGCCCAAGTGGGAGAATGTAAGAACTCTATTTAGTGGGCCTTACTGATCAACGGTCTGGATTGTCATTCAGTTGGACTAGATGATTGAGTAAACCAGTGGGCCCTAATTCAGATGATGCACTACGCAGTCTATCTGCGAGCTTTGCGTACTAGGGCTGCAATGCAATAGCTGTCTTACGCAAATAACAATTTGAGTTAATCTGGGATGCTGCAATGTGGAGCGTGAGAGAGAGAGTTGTGATGGGTTTCAAACTCTCTCTCCACAGATTCTATATAAGAGAGCTGGGTCCCCGATTCTACACCATGGCAGAAATCCGAGTCCCATATTGTGAATTGCAGAAAGGGTGTGAATGAGAAGAAGATCTTAAGCTCTACAGGAATTCTGATATTCTGGTATTCTTATCCGGCTTCTATGGCGGCGTCTCATCTAGGTACGCTATCTAAACCCCTGATCGCCATGACCCTTGCACAGACAGATCTGTGGGCCTATTCCGCATATAGATTAAGTCCCACACAGTCAAGATGAATTTCCAACAAACATTACCCCAGGTCCCGCCAAGCTTCTAATCAGAGTATCACATATTTCCATTTCTTATTGCCTTCCCTTCATTCATTTTCATATAGCTAATGTTGGGACCTATTTGGGAGCCTTGGATTCAATAGCTCTAGAGTTGAAACCCCCTGTTATGTTTAGTACTCTTGATTCAGAATTCATAACTATAACATATTTACAGAGGTTTAGATTTAATTATTAAATCAATTTTAATATCTCTAATACACACACACACACACACACACACACCCACGTGTGCATTTTTACACGTGTCGTGGGCCTCCAATCTGAATGGTCAAACTCTGGTGGGCCATAGTAAAGAAAGATGCAAATAATGAGAGGAAGCTATTTTCTTTTCTATAGCTCGTCAAAGTTTTGGATCAAAGTAAAAGTTGTATCATAGGAGTTTAATAGGGTGATGCATCACGTGGACCGTTTAGATTTTAGACTTACATAACTTATAATCAGTTTTTATAAGAATTGGTGTGCAGCTGAGCATTTGTATATGTATATATATGTGTGTGTGTGTGTGTGTGTGTGTGTGTGTGTGTGTCTGACACAATATTGTAATAAGCCGGTTGACATATATGCTTTACTTGAAAATGATGAAATTTCGAGTCTTGAATGAGCCACAAGCACAAGATTACATCCAAGTGACTAACCAATGATTTTTAACCATTTTATGTAGACAATGTTTGGACAGTATAGATCATTGTATTAAAGTAATTATAATGATGCAATGGATGATTTAATTGTTTTGAGATATCATCAATGGGTCATGTGCCCAATAAATTAATAGTATAGTGACACACATGACACACATGTAACTTTTAAAATGATTTTAGATGTAATTTTAGCTTTCACGGTGGATTTCAAATCTTTTTTTTTGAGAGGAATTGAAATGTAGGGGAGTTAAAATATTCTCAAATCCCCTCAAATCTATGGTGCCAAAGGACCCCTTATGGCATGTGATGAAAAATCATTTTTTAGCCCAGTCAGGCTTGGCCTCGGCCCAATCCAGTACTTAAGAACCAATGCCCAAACTTAAAGATCAGGTCCAAGCCTAACCAAAAGGTATTTTGCCAGGTCTAATCAAGGCCAACTCAATTCAACGAAACCTACCATGAAAATTAAAAAAACCCCCATTTCTTCCCTAGAATTTTTCTATCACATATACACAAAAATTTGATAAAATTCCTATTACCTTCTTTGAATATTTCTAGCTATCCAACCATCTAATGAGCCACACATGCATAAAACTTTAAACATTTTAGAGGAATGAAGCTAAGGCCCCATTTGTTAAATTTTAAGTCTAAAGCCTGAATCTGAAATCTGAAGCTGAATCTGAAATCTGAAGCCTGAATCTGAAATCTGAAGTCAAAAAACTTGTTTGGTAATTATGACTGAAGTTTGAAAATTAAGTATTGAATTTGAAACAATCTGTTTGTTAACAAACATTTAAAATGTCTGAAATATGTTATTTTGACATATTTGCCCCTATCTCCTGTTTGGAAATGTTTTACATTATAAAGAAATTATATTTTTATTAATGAAAAAAATTATTCTATGAAGAAGTTGAAGAAATAATTGATGATGCAATGGCGAAGTGAATGAGAAGCTTGTTGTGTTTTAGGAAAAAAAAAACGTGAAGTGGTACTACATTAGATGCAAATTTCGCCCACCAACTTTAATCTCCTACCGTTCGTACAACTCAGAGCTCAATGAGCCTAGAAAATAACAGTGGGATAATGATTTTCACCTTTAAAAATTTTGCAGGGCCCACTATAAAGTTTATTTTCCATCTAATCTATTCATAAGATCAAAAATATCTGGATGAAGAGGGAAAAAAAATCATATTGATCCAAAACTTTTGTGACCCTAAAAGGGTTTCAACGGTAGACGTTCATTCACCCACTGCTTTTTGCAGTGTGGTCCAGTTTATCTTTAGATCTATCTTATTTTTCGGCTCAACCCTTATGACGAGCTCGCAAAATGGATGGACAGTTTGGATATAACAAATACGTCATGATGGGACCCACATAACTCGCTAACGTCAATACACCAGCCAATCCGCTTCCCAATCCTGTCCCCGCCGGACGCGAATTTCCTACGAAAGCCTTTTTAGCAGGAAGTTCCTGCGTTGGGAACCCAGGTGGGGCCTACTATGATGTTTGTGAAAAATCCTTCCCGTGCATCCTTTTTGTGAGTTTATTTTAGGACATGTTGCCAAAAATAAACTGTATCGAAAGCTAAAGCAAGCTGAAAATGTAATAATTAAACATCCACAGTTGAAATATTCATGGGGCCACAGAAGTTTTGATTTATACTAGTATTTTTTTTTTTTTTCAGTTCATCCCAATAGGAATGAAGTTATTAACGATATGGGTGACATCTAAACATCACTGTTGAACCCAAGAAGGTTTCAATAGTAAGAATTTTCCTAACCACATTTTCTTTTAGTATGGCTCACTTTAGCTTTGGATACGGTTCATTTTTGGCAACATGTCTCAAAATGAACTCAGAAAACGGATGGACGGGGAGGATTTCTCACGAACATAACAGTGGGCCCCACCTAAGTTCCCAGCGCAGGAACTTACTGCGGAAGGCTTTCTCAGGAACTCTGCGTCCGTCCTTGCCCATCCGCTTCAAACGCGGATTGCGTCCTACCTCGCCCGGACGGATTATCGTCAAGGCTCTGTGGGGCCCACCATGATGTAAGTGTTTTATCTAAGCCATTTATCATTTTTCTTATATTATTTTAATATATGATCTTAAAGATTAAGCAAGTCTATGGCTCAAGTGAACCACACCAAAGGATGCTGTAGTGATAATGACATCCACCGTTGAAACCTTTCTAAGGGTCAGTGTGATGTTTTTTTTACTATCCAACCTATTCATTAGGTCATATAGACGTGGATGAAGCGAAAACACAAATATCAACCTTATTCGAAACTTCTCCATCTACCAAGAAGTTTTTAATGCTGGACGTTAAATCCCCACCTTGTGGTCCAATTAATCCTTGGACCTGCCTCTTTTTTTGGCTCACACCCTAGATGATATGAAAAAGTTGATGGACAGTGTGGATCAAACACATAAATCATGGCAGGGCATAAAGAAGTTTTACATGTTAAAAGTTGGTTTTGTATTGCGAAAACAATTTTAAGAGAAAAAAATCTCCATAGTAACTTGAAAAGGGATAATTTTGGAAACAAAAATTCTTGTTTAATAAAAAACTCATTGAGCGCATTCCGCGTTCACCATTAAGCCAGACTCTTATTGTGGAAAGAATTCAGTGAAAAACCACTTAGCGGCTAGCGCTTTCCTTTTTCCACGTTAACACCACTAAACACATAATATTTTTCCAATTATGCGTTAAGTGAAATAAATCAGCGTTAACAAACAGGCCCTAAGACGTATACGTAAAATCAGGTTAGAAATTAATTAGGCCACGCTGTAAGGCCTAGGCTCGGCCCATGGTTCAAGCCCAGTCCAAGGACAGTTCGGGTGGGCTACCCGGCCCATAGTCACCCTTAGGCGAGTGGGATTCTCACACCCTTCGGCGCGCGAGTATCATCTTCACGAATAAACAAACAAAGGAGGAAAAATGAAAAGAGGGTTTGGAAAAAAAGAGAGAAAAACGAAAACGAGACAGAAACCAGACCTCTCCGTACCGATACCAGAAACAGCAGCACCCCCTCATCACAACTACAAAATCCCAGATTTTCCAAACGTTCATCCAAAGACCATATTTAAAAACCGAGAAAAAAGAGCATTTGCAATTCCGATATCTCTCTTCAAAATCCCTCTTTTTTTTTTTTTTTTTCAATCTCTGTCTCTCTCATTCATCATCTGAGGTAAGCTGTTTCTCCACTCCAATTTCTGTTCTGATTTCTTTCATTTTTATATTCCTCTCTCTCCCTCGTCAATTAAAAATGATAAACAAGATCGCCTTATGAAATCTCCCTGTTGCAGCGGCATTCGCGCTTCCGATCGAGTTCAAAACCCTAGCTGTGATGTGTTTTTTGCGAACTAATCGATATCTATGGCTTTTGGAAGGATCCGATTCTCTGAACTGACGGTGGTGGTGAGTGCTCGTCCACCCCTCTGGAAATCAGTACGTTTGGGGTTTTCGTTTTTTGGGGATTCTTGCTGTTTCTTGTTTTGTATAATTGGTTCATTTCTAATGGAAGATTGGAAGTGTAAATGTTTGATTAATGCGCTAGGGTTTTTTTTTTTTCTTGGCAGTGCCCCTTCTACCGGTTTTTGGGCATTTTGAAAAAAAATTAGTGGGGATTCTGTGGGTGGTCTTTCATGATTCTCACAACAAAGGTTTATAGGATAAAAGAGGTAGAAACGTTTTCTGCCGCTCCCATTTTTTGTTAGGGAGTAATGGGTAGAGCGGGAACTTCATGATTCCCACGGCAAAGGTTTGTGGGATAAAAGAGGCAGGAGTGTTTTCTGTCCGCTCCCTTCTCACGTTAGAGACTAATGGGTAGAGCTGTAATCTGATGTTCTTTCATGGTTAATTGATGCAAACCCAAAAGGGAAAACAAATAAATCAATAAGAAAAGAAAGAGATTTTGGGAAAGATCCAACAATCCTCTAGCCGGATGCTAGAGATCACAAATGCAAGACTGTGAGCAAGCTCAACAGTTCTCTAGTCTAGAACTAGAGATCACTTTCCCCCCCTTCAACAGCTACCATAGAGAATAAGAAAATTTCATAAAGAGTATTAATCAGCTTGTGTTATTCCATAGGACATAGGTCCTATTTATAATCAACTTTACAATCCGTAATAAAAGATATAAAATCTAAAAATCTATGAAATAGGAAAACACTTAAGTAACAAAGCATTCTATAATTAAGAAATACCTAAAATAAGAAGATACTTAGATAAGAAAATATTTAAGATTATCCCCTGCCTAAAAATAAAGATATGAAAGAAAGAGCAGATTTCCTAATTTAGAGATTTGAGAAAAATGGAAAGTGATGATGGCTAAAAAAGGAAGGTGGTCCTTTTCTTGTACACACGTGCAGAGGGTGCATGTGTGGGATGCGGGACGATTGCATCAATTCCCCCTCAGCTTGAAAAAACTCGACTTTGTTGAGTTGATGGCAATGTACTCCTCATATAGTTATGGGTTGATGCGCCTGAAATCCTCTACTGAAATCCATATGCTGTCGGACCTTGGTCGACCTTTCCATTTGATAAGAAACTTCTGATACCCCCCTTGGTGTGTGGAAACTATCTGATCATTCAACACGTCCTCAATGATTTCTTCGAACTGGCGTGGTACCTCAGGTATCTGGATAGCCTGTTCTTTTGTGCTCTCGTTTGTATGATGTTCAAGATAAATTGTAAGGTCTTCCACATTAAAAATCCTCGATGATTTCTTCGAGCTGGCATGGTACCTCAGGTATCTAGATAGCTTGTTCTTCCATGCTCTCGTTTGTATGATGTCCAAGATAAATTGTAAGGTCTTCCACATTAAAAATGGGGCTGATCTTCATTTTAGGTGACAGCTTGATTAGGCATGCATTATCACCTAGCTTCTTCAACTGTGGCAAGGACTTGCCTTTTTGGAGTGGTGCTTTGTATAAGAGCCTGCTGGAAACCGCTCAGGCTTAAGTCGCACCATGACTTTATCTCCTTCTTGGAATTGTGCAAAACGTCATCAAATATTTGCATATCCCTTGTAATTTTCATTACTAAGGGTGTGATCTTTCGCCTAACTTCTTCATGTATCTCCTTAACATGTTGTGCAAAAGCTTCAACGTCCTGGCTCGATCGAGTCACACTAGGAAGTGGGACTAAATCGATAGGTTGTCGCGGTCGCATTCCGGTTGCAATTTTGAAAGGAGAGAGTCCTGTAGTGCGGTTCATAGAAAAGCGAACTCAACTTGTGGTAACACGATGTCTCACGAGTTTATATGATCACCAACCAGACATCAAAGTAGATTCCCAAGGCTACGGTTTACGACTTCAGTCTACCCATCTATTTGCAGATGATACGCACTTGTGAACTTCAACTTAGTTCCCATCTTAGACCATAAGGTGCGCCAGAAGTACCTCATAAACTTGATGTCACGATTAGATACAATGGTTTTAGGAACACCATGTAGCCGAACCACCTCTTTAAAGAAAATATTGGCAATGTGCATGGCATCCGATATCTTCTTACAAGGGATAAAATGAGCCATCTTTGAAAACCTGTCAACCACAACATAAATAGAGTCATAGCCATGTTGAGTCTTAGGCAATCCCAAGACAAAATCCATACCGATGTCTTCCCATGGAGCATTTGGCATAAGTAATGGTGTATAAAGACCAGTATTCTACTTGTTACCTTTACCAAGTTGACACGCTCGACATTGACGAACAACGATCCCGATGTCTTTCTTTAAACTTAGCCAGTAAAAACGATCTTCAACCAGAGCTATCGTTTTATCGATACCAAAGTAACCACCTAGGCCCCCCGAATGAAGCTCTCGTATAACAAGCTCTCGTAAGGAACTCTTAGGAAGATACAACCTCATGTCGAATAATAAGTACCCATCGTGTAAGCTATACCTTGGGTACTCGATACGTGCACCGGAAATGAGTGTTGAAAATACCTTTCCAAAATCATCATCTGTGGCATAGTCCCGTTTAAGTTATTCAAATCCAACAACGGCAACTGATAAGGTAGACAAAAGGTGCAACTTTCGGCTGAGGGTGTCTGCAACCTTATTTTCAATACTGGCGCGATGTTTGAGGTTGAAGGTGAACTCTTGAAGATAAACACTCCACTTAGCATCCCTAGCACTTAACTTCTTCTGAGAATTCAAGTAACGTAATGCCTCGTGATCAGAATAGAGCACAAACTCTCGATAAATGAGGTAATGACGTCAATGCTTTAGAGCTTGTACAATAGCATAAAACTCCACATCGTAAATAGAATACTTCTTTCGTGCCGCATTGAGTTTCTCACTAAAAAGGCCATCGGATGTCTTTCCTAGCTAAGAACACTTCCAATGCCTACGTGCGATGTGTTACAGGCAACTTCAAACACTTTTTCGAAATTAGGAAGCCTAAGAACTGGAGCCTCTGTCATTTTCTACTTGATTTCTTGCAATGCCTTTGTTGCTGCTTTAGTTCACTCAAATGGATTGAACTTCATACATTCAGTAATTGGCGCCATGATGGAACTAAAGTTCCGAATAAACCTTCGATAAAACGTCGCAAGCCCATAAAAACTATGAACCTTACGGATGTTTACGGGAGTAGACCATTCAACAATAGCCCTTATCTCTTCTGAAATGACGAACCCGAGAAAGACTACGCTAGAACTCATGAAGGTACACTTCTTTAAATTGATGTAGAGTTTCTCATGGCTCAGTACTCTCATCATTTGGGGAAGATGGTCTAGATGATCTTCTTGTGAATGACAATAAATGAGGATGTCATCGAAGTATATGGCGACAAACTTGCCAATGAATGGTCGTAGAATTTGCGTCATCATCTGCATGAATGTGCTAGGTGCGTTCGTCAAGCTGAATGGCATAACTAACCATTCATACAATCCATCCTTTGTCTTGAAAGCAATTTTCCATTCATCGCCATGACGAATTCTTATTTGATGATACCTGCTTTGCAAATTAATTTTTGAAAAATTGTAGCATTTGCCAACATGTCTAGCATGTCATCTAGGTGCGGAATGGGAAAACGGTACTTTATTGTTATCATGTTGATGACGCGACTGTCAACACATTTGCCAACTGCCATCATTCTTTGGTGTCAACAACGCTAGCACAACACACGGGCTAAGACTATCACGAATGAACCCCTTTGTTAATAATTCTTCCACCCGTCAACGAAGTTCTACATGCTCTGTTGGTTCATTCGATATGCTGGAAGATTTGGTAATGGCGCTCTAAGTACCAGATTAATAGCATGTTGAATGTTGCACATGGGTGGAAGCTCACTAAGTAGTTCATCAGGGACCAAATCTTGAAATTGGGACAGAATGTCCATAATCTTGGGCGGTTGAACAACAACATTATCGACTGGATCGATCTTGCATCCTACCAGAGCATACATGATTCCACGTTCATGACTCTCCTCCATGAATCGGGCCGTGCTCAACACTGTGGAAGCCGACTTTGCCTCTTCAAGTTCGTCATCTTTCATAGGGTCAAGAGTAATGGGCTTTCCTTTGTATATAAAGCTATGTGTGTTCTTGAGACCATTGTGCGTCACATCCCTGTCATATATCCATAGGCGCCCCAGTAATATATGTGTGACCTTCATTGGAATGATATCGCACCAAAGCGATTCTTCATAATGACCCAAAGGGAAGTTGACTAAGCACCTCTTAGTCACAAGGATGAACGTGTCATTCACCCATGCAATCTTGTATGGCTTGGGATGTGTTCGAGGTTTCAGTTTCAACTTGTCCACCATGCTTGTGAGACCACGTTCATGTTGCTGCCTCCATCAATAATGACCTTGAGAGCCTTTCCACCACACGATACCCGTGTATGGAAAATATTCGTTCGCAACCAATCTTCTTAGGCCTCCTCCTCTGGTGATGTTAGAATCCTTCTGACCACCAATGATAACTTGTTTTCATTTTGGCCATCGAGGCCTTCCTTAAGTTCCTACTCATCTTTTGGATCATTTGCGTGTTCATCTTCCACTTGGTCTGCAATGAAGTCTTTGTCTCACAAAATTGGAGATTGCGAGAGGGACACTCAGTCGCATAATGTCCACGCCCACCATACTTAAAGCAATTGTTGGTCGACCTTCCTTACGTTACTGCAATAGACTTTCCCTTGGTATCACCGTTTCGGGGAAGATGATTGGAAGCAGATTGGGCAGAGTTCTGATCAATTTTGTACTCCCGAGGTAAGTTAGTGCGGGGCACGAATGGTTGTGGGCATGAAGTGGAGCCACTAGTGGTGGAATGAGTGGATGCATAACTCCCACCTTGAAGGTTCTGCGCCTTATCATCAACTTCTGGTCTTGCACTTTTTGGGCCATTTGATACGCATTGTCTATGCTGTTGAGATGAACAGTTACCACCTCTCTTTGAATCTCGAATTGTAGCCCATTACAATAATGTGTCACTTGTTGTCTTCCCGTTTCTGTTAAGCAGCATTGAATAAGTCATAATAATGCCGTGTGTACTCCTCCACGGTTAGATTGTCTCGTTGAAGCGTGAGGAGCTCTTGAAGAGAGGTCGTCTCGTAATCTAACGGCAGGAACCTTCACTTCATTCTTGCTTTCATTTCCTCCCAATTGCTTACGGGAGGAAGGCCACACCATTGTAGATATTCTTCGATGGCGTACCACCGGTCTTGAGCTATGCCTTTAAGTTTCAAGGTAGCGAAACGCAACTTGATAACTTCTTCCATTTCGTACCAACAAAAATATTGCTCCATCAACTTTAGCCAGTCATTGAACACTATAGGATCCAAATTACCATCGTAATCTGGAATCTCAATCTTGATGTGCTTGGCAGGATCCGAAGTGTGAATATTCCTCCCTCCTTCGGGATAAATTGGATGATCCCGTCGGAGGTTGTTCATCCCCCTGGCTCTTGGTTGCGCATAGTGATGTTGTTGGGCCCCATAGCCAGGGTCATATTCTTCGTCTTGGAAATTTTCATTCCGAGCAGGATGCCTTGAGTCAACATATCCCAACTCCAATTCTCCATCAGGGTCATTTATAGATGTTTGGCGGTCTGGATTGATTTCCTTGCTCGTGTTTTCGAGAATAATAATACGTCCTTCTAAAGCATTCATTCTGGCTATGGAACGGGACTCTAGGTTATCCATTCGTTTTGTGATCAAATCGACCACTTGTTGCAGGGTTGTGATAGTTTCTTCTTGAGGTTCTGTGGCCATCTCAGGATTGTAAATCATCCCTCTTCTAGTGCGGCGCATAAGACAACTGACTTTGGTGAGCAAGCAATTTTTTTATTTTTTATTTGTAAGGAAAGAGAGGAAGGGCAAGGAATTGATATGTTGGGACGGGATTATGATGTGGTAGGGATGGAAGAGGTTTTTTTTTTTTTGTAGAGTTAGGGTTTGGTGATTTTGAGATGGGGAAAAAAAAGGAAAGAAAAGAGAAGATGACAGATGGATGAAGGGGAAGGGTGAAAGGTTAGATTGAGCTAGGGAAAAAATTACCTTCTAATTTTTCCAAGGGTAGAACTTGCTCTAATGCCAATTTGATGCAAAGCCAAAAGGGAAAGCAAATAAATCAATAAGAAAAGAAAGAGATTGTGGGAATGATCCAACAATCCTCTAGCCGGATGCTAGAGATCACAAATGGAAGACTGTGAGCAAGCTCAATAGTTCTCTAGTCTAGAACTAGAGATCACTTTCCCCCCCTTCAACATTTACCATAGAGAATAAGAAAATTTCATAAAGAGTATTACCATAGGACATAGGTCCTATTTATAATCAACCTTACAATCCGTAATAAAAGATATAAAATCTAAAAATCTATGAAATAGGAAAACACTTAAGTAACAAAGCATTCTATAATTAAGAAATACCTAAAATAAGAAGATACTTAGTAAGAAAATATTTAAGATTATACCCTGCCTAAAAATAAAGATATGAAAGAAAGAGCAGATTTCCTAATTTAGAGATTTGAGAAAAATGGAAAGTGATGATGGCTAAAAAAGGAAGGTGGTCCTTTTCTTGTACACACATGCGGAGCGTGCACGTGTGGGATGTGGGACGATTGCATCATTAATATAATCCACAAAGCATTGAAGATCAAAATCCCCTAGAAAACATTAAGGCAAAGATAAGTGCATGTGGTTATGCTAGCTGTCCTTGAGAAGTATCTTTTACTAGGGCAGTGGCCTGCTTTACTTTTGTAGTCTGGAATGGGCAGCATGTAACTGTACCCTGCAATTCGACAGAAGTTTTAAGCACCTATTTACACCCATGCTGTATTTGGGCAACTTGGCAGAAGCTATGCTACTTGAATGTACGGATATCAAGTACGTTGGAGTTCCAGCAGGACTAATCCTCTAAATCCATATTCTTAGGACATGGGTTCGTCATGTATTCTTTATTTCTTACAAGCTCATTCATGTAAATGTTTGCCATACTTCCCTAACAAAGTAACAAGCTGACTTGTATAAACAAGCCAATATGATTCACGATCATCATAATCATTGTTGTCCTAGACTTTTCCTAGAAGCATGATTGACCAAAAGTGTTTAAAACTAGCAGATTTAGAGTTCAAAATCCCTGTAAGTGTAGATTCCATGTGTAGATTTTGCACCCAAGTTGTATTTGGGTCACCTTGATACGGTTATAAGTATTGAGGAGTCAGGGATCTACAATGACTAATACCTTAAATACAAATTCTTAGGATATGGGCATGGGAAATATTTTGTTTCTACCCATAGCCCCTAGCTATAATCATCTTAATGTACTTCCCTACATGATCACAAGTGGAATTCTATCACCCAATCGGCATGAGACACTAGCAATTCTACACAGCTAATGGGCTTTAAACCTCAAAATCCACATAGGTCTAGATTTCAAGTCTCAGGGAAGAGAGTGATCCCTTACCCTGACTGGACTCTTTGACTATGCTACTTCGGGACTATTGTTCTTCATTGGACCTGGTTATTCTTGGCAATATTTTTAAAAGCACGAAGCATGGTTAAGGCGGTCAAACCCCAAGAGGCAGTGGCATAAGCTTTAAAAGAATTTAAAATATGGAAATTGGTAAAAAGTGGAGAATTCTGGAATTGAAAATAAATTGTAAAGGATGTACATGTGCAAGGTATGCTGGACGGCAGGATGCGTGATTCTATAATCTATTAACATAATTGATTATTATTTTTTATCCATAATGGAAATATTTCTGATAAGGAAATGCAATAAATAACTAAAATGAATATGTAATTAAAAATATTGAACATTAATTACTAATTAGTGGACACTAGTAAACTATTTATTCTTAGTCATAGCCTTCTCATAGCACTTTAAATTAGATTGCATGGAGTTGTATTTGGAACATTGACAAACCAGTCAATGAATCTGGATTCTAGACAGTCCATTAAATATGGCACAAATGATTGTTCACCAAGTGGCCTTTTATTATACCCCGCTCATTTTTTCCCTGCCACAGACTGGATGTTTATGATTATTTGATCAAGATGATTCTAAGAAATTATAATCAAATCCAAGTTGGGGGCCACCAAGTTTACATTAGTGATCATACCTATTTTCTTGAATTGTCTTGACCATCCATTTGCAGGCCATTGATTCGATGGTTGGAATCATCCAATTGGGGTGAGTTTTGCTTGATGGCCTAAGTGGTCCAGAGCCATTGTTTAATAATCTGTATCCAACTCATGCTCCACAAGTTACAAATGTGGTGTGCTTAAATAAGCTTGTGAATTGTGATACAAATATGGTGGGCTTAAATAAGCATGGGATCTCACGTGCACATGCCCTAGTATAGGGTCCACCGTTCACCCACCACTAACATGGATCATTTGTAGCCGACCTGACTCATTGCCACCCAATACATGGAGTTGAGCTAAAATTGCTCAATAAAACAAAAAGTAGAAAGAAAAGCCTTTTTTTTTTTCCAACGTACATTATAACGAGGCTTATGCCTTGTAATTCACAGGTCTCATCTAATTAAGACTGAAGAAACCAAAAGGCCTTTTTCTTCCACCTCCCCTTGAGGCGTACGCAAGAGGTACTCTATGATTGAAGGTTAAAAGTATGTCTACATTCATGGACATCAAAAGCATGCTCGTAAATGCCTTCAGACTATGCCCATTGCCCATAGAGAATACCTAGGTTCTTTCTTGTTCAAGACAAGGCATCGTGTAAGTTTACCCCTTCTATTGAGTGTAGGGTCTTTTTGCATGTTGAATGATTCACACCTATGGCCACGGATACTGATATCAATTTTGTCAAAATCGGTATGTTATTGCAATTGTAATCGGGGTTAAATCGTATTGCATTGCAGGTCTCATAGTAAATTGTAAGTTTTCTTCTGATTAAAAAAAAAAAAATGAAAAAATCTGAAAAATATAAATAAACCAGAAAAAAAATATCAATCATCCATTTCCCATTAGTATCATGATGGTGTTAAAGGATTCTCATCTTTTGTTTTATTGTTTGCCTTTTAAGAAATTTACCTTAAAAACATACAAGAATCCTTTAATAATTTATGTTCCCTTTACCTTTCTCGAGTGTAGAATCACATTGGAAAAAGCGACATTTGATTTTGTTCAATGATGAAAATGATATTTTGATATCTTTGCTTGGCATAGGGAGGGTCTTCAAGTTGAGGACGGGACCCAATGGCATATCTCCCTTCTAGTGGTTTGGTGGGGACATGGGCCAAGAGGAATAGATGTTGCTTTCAAAATTCGTCCCTGTCTATTGAAGTGGTCATAGCTAATGTTTCATCTGTTGTTATTGAATGGGGGACCCTTGTAAAGACCCTGGGCGATGAGTGGGTTTTTATTTATTTATTTATTTTTATGCTCTTGGTTGTTTGGTGAGCTTTTGGCTCCCCCCTCTTTTTGTTCCCTTTGTATTTTTTTTCTTGCAGGCTGTTGTTGGCAGGCCTCTAATAAAATTTCCGTTTTCCCTTAAAAAATCATAATCCCCATATCTTCTCTCTCTCAAAAGATAAAGATGAGGACTTCTAATAGGGAATGGTCCTTTACATGTTTAAAAAAAGGGTAAATAGAAGAAAAAATGTATTAGAAATTGAAAAAATGATTTTTTAAATGTAATTTGAGGCCCCAATTATGCAGTCCACAATTATCGTACGATTTGTATAATATTCATATGATTATTGCATTGCAATTTGGAGCGATGATTTGTATCTATATGTATTCGATACAATTCAAATTGCAAATCATTCGCTTCTGATAGTTGTGCATGGGTCTTTAAGTTGAAGTCAAATCTTAACCATTCTTACCATAATACATATAGGTCAACATGATTGTAACCATGCATAAAAACATTCCAAATAATCCATAGACCTATTTGGCGTCTAGACCAGTTAAAATGTTAGAAATAATCAGAAAAGCTCGACACTTTAATGTTGAACAAAAGATCTATCATTTCATCTATTATAAAGAATAAAATAAAATAATTGGCTTTTTTTAAATGATTCCCCCCACCAATTTAAAACATGGAATGAAAGCTAATAAAAAAGTTAAAAAATTAAGAAAAAAAGTATACTTTGAATTGTAAACTACAGGGTTCAAATTATAGAATCAGAGAATTCATCGAAAAAGGATTCAAGGATTTTAGTAGGTCATTAAGTCTGCAAGCAAAGTCTCTTGAGAGACCTTTTTACGAAGAGGTTGTGGATTTGCTAGGAAGATACAAGGCATTGGGCCCAGATGGGTTTTTGATTGCTTTCTTCTTGGTGTTTTGGGATATAGCGGAAGGCAAAATTATGAGTTTCATGGTAGAGTTCTTTGAGAGGGGTAGGTGGTCAGTTGATTTAAGAGCCTCCTTTATAGTCATTACCCCAAAGGTGTCTGGCGCTGAAAGCATAAAGGATTTTAGACCTGTAAGTTTAATAGATGGCCCTTACAAGATCTTTGCAAAAACTTTAGCCATCATGTTCGGGGTGTTTTTGGGAAGTATCATTTCCAAGAACCAGTGTGCATTTATAGAAGGAAGAAATATTTTGGATTGTGCTTCCATTGCTCATGAATGCATTGACTCGTGTTACAAAGAACGGTTTAATGTGTAAACTGGACATCGAAAAGGCGTATGACTACGTCGATTAGGAATTTCTAACTGCATGCTAGATTGGCTTGGATGTAGCGAGAAGTGGAGATGGATGAGGGAGTGCACTTGATAAGCTCGTTTTTCTATTATAATCAATGGCTCCCCAAAAGGCTTCTTTAGAAGTTCGAGAGGCATTCGGTAGGGGGATCCTCTATCCTCGTTTCTGTTTGTTGTAGTAGCTAAATCTCTAGGTAGAATGATGGAGAAAGGACATGAGGTAGCTCTAATTTGTGGATTCAAGGTTGGTAGAAGTAGTAACCCCATGTCTCACATTTAATTTGTCGACGATGCTTATTTTTTGCAATGTGGATCCAGATATGGTGGATAGAGGATGGTAATAAGATGTTTTGAAGTGGTGCAAAGAGTGAAATGTTGGGGATCATGATGTTGACGGAGGAGGTGGAGCAGTTGATTGGGGTGTTCGGTTGCAAGGCGTGTTCATTCTCTTCCTCTTGCCGTGGCCTTCTCATTTGCGTTGGGAAGGTCGCAAAGCATTTGTGGGAAAGTGGTAGAAAGATTCGAAAGGCAACTGTCAAGCTGGAAAAGTAGATACTTATTGACGGGTGGTTAGGTCATGCTTATTAAAGCATTCTTTTCAAATATGCCTCTCTACTTTATGTCTCTGTTTAGATGCCTGAATTTGGTGTTGATTCGATTAGAAAGGCTTAGAAGGGATTTCTTGTAGTGAGGCGCAGAAGATAAGAAGAAGTTTCACTCATGGTGTGCCAAAACGGTTACGTATTGGCCGTAACGGCCGATACGTAACGGTAACGGTGGGAACCGTTACGCGTTTCGGGGTCGTATCGTCAAATAACGGCCATATTGTTTTTCTTTTTAAGCTCTGTTTTTTCAGTTTTTTTGAAACCACTTTCTTCCAAACTCTTACTAAATCCTTCTATTACTATTTGTGACCAATCTTGGCTTGCCATTTGAGATAAAAACACATTATATTAAGGATTTTCTTGAATCGAAGCCCCGTGGGCCATTTTCCAGAAATTCGTCAAAAATAGGTCTTTATACTTTTTATTGAATGTTTTGTTGTTTTAATCATAGAATATGATGTGTTATTAATCATAGTAAAACATATTAATATGCATTTGGGCCATTTGTGGTCAGAAATTTGTTAATAAATAGGTATTTATATTTTTTCTATTTACACATGAATTTTGGCCTTTTTTTAAATTCGAAAATGCAATTTATTAATGGTTGTTTTGCTGTTTTAATCATGCCATTTGATGTGTTAATCATAGTAGAACATATTAATATGCATTTTACAGATTTGGGGTGCCATTTAATAAATTTTTTAATATTTTTTCTATTTACACATTTATTTTGGCCCCTTTTTTGAAAATTCCGAAAATCATTTTTTAATGATTCTTTTGCTGTTTTAATGATGCCATATGATGTGCTAATCATAGTAGAACATGTTAATGTGCATTTTACAGATTTGGGGTGCCATTTTATATATATTTTTATATTTTTTTCTATTTATGTATTTATTTCGGCCCTTTTTTTGAAAATTCGAAAAATCATTTTTTAATGATTCTTTTGCTGTTTTTATGATGCCATATGATGTGTTAATCATAGTAGAACATGTTAATGTGCATTTTACATATTTGGGGTGCCATTATATATATATTATATATATTTTTTCTATTTACGCATGAATTTTGGCCCTCAAAAATAATTGCAAACACCTAAATGTAAGATATTTTCATATGACATTCATTCTAATATATCTATCATTGATAGTAGATAGTTAGAAAATTAAATATATGAATTTTGTAGTCAAATTCAGGTTATCTGGTTCATAAATTCATCAGACAGTCCGATACAACTTCTCACCAAAGAGTGGATCATTACACCACCATAAACATGTTCCAATTTATAAATGAATGCATATTTGGAATGCTTAGAATATTCCGGATTTAATCCATATTTTTTCATATTTTTTTGGGAAAAAAATTTGCGTCGTTACGGGCCGTTACGCCCCCGTATCGCTGTTACACCCCCGTATCCGTATCGGTTTCGGAGGGCACCGTTACGCCAACCATACCGATACGGGACACCTTGGACTTTCACTTACTAGGGTGGGAGGAGGTTTAAAAGCCATATAAATGAGGTTTAACATAAGGGCTCGTTTGGGAGCTTGTAAATGGAGATAAATGGAATCCATTTCCCAATTACACTCGAATCAAGTGTAAATGGAATCCTCAACTGTGTTTGATAGCCTATGAATGAAATGCAATAGAATCCAAATATTCACATTTGGATGCTTGTATTTTGGTGTAATTGGAATGCATTGGGATTCTTCAATATATTCATAGGAACCTAAATTTGATTAACTAAATCAGCTTTAGTATGCCAAATTAATGTACATGTGATATTTGATAGATGGTTTAGCTTTAATATCCCAAAGTAGTGTACATGTGATATTTGATAGATCGTTAAAAAAAGTGATATTTGATAGAATGATTGTAATAAGGCCATTGAAATATATACTTTCGCAAAAAAAAGGGGAAATTCCAAGCCTCAGGTGGGCCACAAATGTAAGGATCACAAACAAGTGACGCTAACGTTTTCTAACCATCCATATAAATGATCAGCTTTTGGACGATTTGGATCATTCTATTGGTGTAATTTTAGTGATGCGGCTAATAATTGGATTGTTTGGGAGTATCATCAATGTGCCATGTGGACGGCATGTGAGGAGCGCAACGACACCTTTGTTTACTCGTGTGACTCTCCAAGGGAGCAAAAAAAGGCATTTCACACCAATTACACTCAATTTAGGGCAAAACGAAGGGATTTCAAAACACACCAAAAAGTAACTTTTTCATTCACCACTAATTCCATTTACCTCCAATTACACGGCACAAAATGCACCAAAAAGGTGCATTTACACCCAATTGCCTCCAAATACACCTAAATACAGGCATCCAAACAACCCCCAAGGGATTTGAGGTCTATGAATTTGGCATTGCTAGGGAAATGGTGGTGGAGGTTGGGGACAGAGGAAGAGTCCTTGTGGAGAGAGTGAACATCATCTAAATATAGTTGCGAGGAATGAGGATGGTGGATCAGGGAAGAGAGATAACATCAACTAAATATATTTGCGAGGAATGAGGATGGTGGATTAGGGACTCTTCATTGTATAGAGCGTTTGGCTTGTGGAAAGGGGTCTCATCTCTTGAGTGTGAAATTGAAGTCTAAGGAGGGGATTGGGTTTAATATTCGAAATGGGGGAAAAGTCCAGTTTTCAAAGGATGTGTGGTGGGTGAGATCACCCTCTAGAATGAATTCCTAAGACTAACGCGTCTAGCGGTGGATATTGACATTCTCGTCTCTAGGTGTTTGTCAGTTAGCAAAAATTCAGTGGTGTGGTCACCCCAGTGCCGAAGGGATATATTGACGAAGAAATTGAAGAATTAGTAATGCTCTTGGACAACGCAAGGATAGATCCGACCGATTCTCAATTCGATTGTTCTATAATATGCTCGTCTCCCGCTCGTTAGATGAGCCGGTAGAGATAGTGTACTGTGTGTGAGTGATCCAAGGTTTAATCCCTGGTAGTGTTACCTTTAAAATAATAATAATAATAATAATAATTTGCTTTGCTCTCTACAATTGGTAGATAGGCAAGCTTTGACTTCCTCGATGGTGTGTTATAGGGCTTCCCTGAAAGTGGCAGCTTATGTGTGGTTAGTATGGAGAAATTGGGTCTTGAACTTGAGAGATTCGGAATCAGTGTGTCATTTGTTTATTCATTGTCCATACACATACTTGGTTTGGTCTCTTCTTCTTCTTCTTCTTCAACTATAGTTGCACCACGGAGCGTGAAATAGACTGTTCATCTGGTTTTCTTAACGTTATCTGTTCAGTGACAAAAAAGTATTTTGATTTCTTTGTTTTGGCTTGTTGAAAATAAACACGCCACCCCCCCCTCCTCAAAAGACAAAAATGAGGATATTTAATAGAGGAAGGCCTTTTACATTACATGTTTAGCAAAAGGGTAAAAAAGAAGAAAAAATGTATAAAATATGTAAAGAAAATTGATTTTTATGTAATTTGGGGCCCTAGTTACACAGTCCACAATTATCTTGTGATTCGTATGGTATTCATATGGTTATTGCATTTTGTGATTTGGGGCTCCAATTTGTATTGGTGTGTATATTATACAATTCAAATTGCAAATTGTACAATTGTGACAACAGTGTGTCTTTAAGTTGTCAAATCATAACCATCATTACCATAATACGTATAGGTCAACATTGTCGTAAGCATCCATAAAACATTCCGGATAAGTCAGAGACCAATTTGGTGTCTCGGCCAGTTAAAAAGTAAGAAATCATAAGAAAAAGCTTGACAGTTAAATGTTGAACAGAAGATGCATAATTTAATCTATTATAAAGAATAAAATAAAGTAGTTGGCTCTTTTTAAACAATTCTTAAAGCTCCGTCAACTTTAAGCATAAAATGAAAGCTAAGTAAAAAGTTTTAAAATTAGGAAATAAGTATAATTTGAATTGTATCGGAGGATTCAAATTATGGAAGGATTCATCTAAAAGGGATTCAAAGTGGGATTCAGGTTGTAAATAGTAGGATTTTGCTTAAAGATTTGACTCCCATTGTAAATTGTAGGATTTTGACGATTATGGCTAATATAGTAGAAAATTGTTGTTGAAGCCTTTTTATTCATCTTAGGATGTTCTAAAGCCTTGTTTTCAACTATTAAAGACAAATAGTGACTTTAGTTTTTTCAATGGAAAAAACTATTCACAGTGGATTGTGATTCAATTTGTAGCTCTTTCCAATTGAGGAGGCTATTCTTTCTCAGAAGAGTGCCTCGATCTCGTATCACGTGGATCATTCATCTTTATACAGCTCACTGTTATTAGTATGTACAATGGTGAGTACATCCTTGTGTATATTTCATGCAGACATTTTTGTACTGCTCTCTGTAGGAATCTAGTGTAAGCTTCTAGAAAGAAAGTTCTGTACATTGTAAAATGCAACTCTAAACTATAGTTGAAGTGTGAAAGGAAGCAACAACAGATTTGGTTGCAGTAGGGAAGCATCTATTTTAAAATATTAGCGAGGCAAAAAAGCAAGGTAGCGGGAGTGTGAGAACATATCTAAAGTGTGATTCAAAGCTGGAGTAGACTGTTCTTGCGACAAAGCTCTAAACTACTCATTCAGCTTTCATAGTTAACCTCAAACACTTAATAACTGTCCTGTAAGAATCATGAGAACAGTTTTCTTAACCTTACTAACCTGTATCTAAACCAAGTTACTTCTAGATCAACTTAATCTTTATGACTAGGTTACGGAATTCTTTCTTTTTGAAATGTAATAAGTGCTCATCAAACTACTCTTGAAGTCAGGAAAAGATCATAAAAAAGTAGGAGAAAAGTCTTGGACATCTTTAGCTTATGGTAGTATGGACTTCAAAAGGAAAAGATTTAGTACCAAATACTAATCATATTAACTTTTATGTTTAATATGCTAAACATTTTTTATTTTTTGAAGATGCAAATTCATGATAATAGGATTAAGTTACATGGCAAGCGAATTCCAAACAAAAAGATGTTGGAGAGAGGAGTCCAAAATATATGAAGAATCCAGGCACGAATAATCATCCTTGATGACCTCCATCTGTCCTCTCTTCAGATTGCTTTTTGGAACCCCCATGAATTCCTTTAACATAGAAGCCCAAGAGATGATCCTTCCATTAGCTCTTTCCAATACTTGGTTTGTTGATTCCAACACATTTTTAAAGGCCTTGTTGTTCCTCTTGTTGCAGTATCACCTTACTGTCTCTTAGCATTGCCGCCTGATCTTCCTAGGCCCTTCAAAAGATTGGCTAGTCCTCGTGGACTCCTCAGTAGCAAGAACAAGCCAATTTGGGGCTTCCAAGCAACACGAGAAACTCATCTTGATCTAAAAGAGTGTGGTTTCGTGTTTTTAAGGATAATTTGGTCAGATCTGATGATGGTATAAGTGCTTGCTATAGAACGGTTTGTGGATTTTGAACAACTATAGTGGCTGAACCTAATAAGATAGCAATTACGACCCAAGAAGTGATAAGTGCTAATGTTTTCCACGTCGTTATCGCGTAATGTATCGCGCCTTTGGGATACGGATGCATATCGGTTATCGCATGGGTTATATCGGTTATCTCATGGGATATATTGGTTGTATTGCGTAATGTATCACTATTGTTGGGAAACATTGGGAAAATGGTCGAATTTTTCAATGAAACTTCAAGGATTGTTAAAAAAGACATCAATACACACCTTGAATTCAAAACATCACAAAAACCAAGTGCACATAATAGGTTTCATTAGCATGGGGTCCAAATCTATGCGTTGTTTGATTGAACTTATGCAAATATATTCGAAGTTCATTCATATAATTTTTAAATGTTGGAAACACAGGCGATACATTCAAAGGCAAAAAAAGAAGTAGAAGACTAGAAATATACCTGTGAATAATGTGTGGTTGTGCCTCAGACCCACATAGAGCTACGAGGTGGCTCAAAATCATCATCTCCATCTCGATGGGGGTGGGCATAGTATTACTGCTCTACAAACCAATAATACTATGCTTAGGTCATGGTGCAATGAGATCAATGAAGATACTCTCTAACATAACATTGATACTCATCCTCTTCAATTTAAAAAAAAGGGGGGAAATGTTCAAATTTTTTCTAATTTTTTGCAAATCACCTCATCTTCCCCTAAATCCCAAAATTAGAGTGTATACGATGATGATCTCATCATAAATTCTTGAATACTCTGAAATGGTGGCCAATTAACAGCTACTTGAAGTTGAATTTAAAAAAAGTTAAAATTTAATATTTTAATTATTTTTTTTCAAAAAATCCCCAAATCACCAACAATCACTAGATCAAGTTACATACATGTTTGATTTTGTGTTTGGACACAGATTGCAACCGATTTATGAGAAATTGATTTTTTTTTTCCTCTAATTTTCCGCAACTCGGTCCATCTCCTCCAAATCCGTTATTTTTCATGCAAAACATGAAGAATCATGGATTTGTAACCATTTGACATTGATTTAACATGATTTGCAGTAAAAAGAAAAAGAAAGATTGAAAATGCTCGCCAGATCGAATAGGTGGGATATATTGGCACTACTTGCGTGTTTCGTATCGCACGGGTGGGATACAAGATATATTGTCGAATATATTGCCCGATATTGTCGATACTGAAAACATTGATAAGTAGTTGGGCATGGACTTGGAAACCCCCTATTTGCCAATAGAAATGTTGGCCTATTTCCACACCGGATATATTGTATAACCCTTTTAGTGTTTTTTTTTTTAAAAATAAAAATATATTATATATATTCATTAACCTTTATATAGTTTCTGGAAATGGCAGATGGTACCACAAGCAGTGATCAAAAGACAATGTTATTGATGGGAAATAGTTCACAGTGATCGTCTCGGATTGGTAATTATCACTGTTAAATCAGATGGAAGGAATTACTTCCCAATCAACTAAGATGTATTTCGGTAGTAGAAAAATGGGTTAATAATTGTAAAGAAAAAGGATCCCGTTGCAGGTTATCTATTCCGCAAGGATTAGGAAAGTGACAATCTGACAGTGATCATGGCCTCTTTATAACATGCAGCCTAACATTAGTAATGGCTATGATTTTTAGAACTACAAAGGAAATAAGGGATACTGTTTCCGTAACTTATTTCTATGTGATGATTTGGGATGAGTTTTTATTTTTTGATGATTTGAGATGAGTTAATCAACTACACCATGCAATAACCAATTTTTTGTTATAGTGAGAGATGTCTGTAGAAGAATATTTGTCCTCAATGAGACAAAAATGGGAAGAGTTAGACCATTGTTAGCTACTTGCTCACACTCTTGAAGATACTAAGAAACAAACAGAACAACACATGATTTTTGAGTTCTTGGTTGGACTTCACCCTGACTTTGAGTTGCAAAGGGTGCAATTTCTTGGGAGGGAACCTTTGCCTTTGATAGAATTGATATATAACTATATTCAAGGAGAGGCTAGTAGGAGAGCTACAATATTCAAGTCAAAATGGTTCAAACTACTCATGAGCAAGGTGTTCCAAAACGGTAACGGTGGCTGTAACGGCCACCACCGTTACCGTTATGATATGGGCCGTAACGGCTGTTATGGCCCCCCATATCGGCTGTTTTTTATTTTTTGAAAAAACGGTTACATGACCATTACGGGACCGTTATGTGGCCGTTACGGCCTGTTTTTCTATAACGGCCGTTTCGACCCGTAATGCGTAACGGTTATGACTGTTACCATTACGTAACCGAATTTGAATACCTTGCTCATGAGAGGTTTGCCCTGGTTACAAATTCCAGATCAACTAAGCCAAGTGGCTTTGGAAAAGGATCGGGCTGGGTATTAGTGTCTTTGTTGAAAGGGACAAGTTGAAATATACTTTTTGTGGAAAATGGTGATACACCAAGGAATGTTGTTGGGATTTACGTCCTCACCTGTGTCCAAAGTTGAACTGTGTCGCCACTAACACAGATGCAGTTGAGGGGGAGATTCCTCTCAATTTTGGTAACGAATATTGGACGCAAGGGACCTAGCTATTTGCCTATGAGTTACAGTCATAGTTGGCTGCCCGAAAAGTCCCATTGCCTTCATTTTTCTCATTTAGATGTGCTACCGAGCAGCTAATTATCACTTCCATCACCAATGATGCTCATGTTTTCCAGTCCCATCCTTCAACATCTTGGATTATAGATTTAGGTGTTCGGATCATATGAAAGATAAGAAAGATGGTTTTTTGTCTTCTATTCTCTTATTTCTAGTGGTATAAGATTAGCTGATGGATCCTTTTCTAATGCCGCCAGGAAGGGTGTATCAGTTTACTCCGCCTTTGTCTTTTGTAAATGTTTGGTCTTTTCTATCTAATCTATTAGCCATTAGTTATCTTAGTGCTGCATTATTTCCACGTTACAAAATTGTCTTTTGCTTTTGTTTCAAAGTCATTTATATCAGTAAGGGAAGAGTATACTTGTGGCATACTCGTCTAGGTCAATTATCTTTAAATTCACTTTCCATTATTTTTCTCAATATAGATATTTTAGAGATTTAAAATTTCAGTGTAAAGCGTATCAGATGTTGAAACATTGTAGGACATATTTTCCATTCAGTAATAACGATAGAACTCCCCCAAGAAGGCAGACTGTTGCTCAGAGAAACTAACTCAAACTTCCACTGTATGATCAAATTCATAGCATGCGTTCATATGTGTAGTCTTGTAGGCCTTTTCATAGACCTCTAAGCAAACTAGGAATCTTCTAGAAGGAATCATTTATAAACAAATCCAACAATAGCATCCTATTGGCCCACATATTAGTTGCCAATTTATTCTAAAGGCACTTGTATAAGTAGAAGTATGTACACAGCCACATGGTGTATAGCTTGTACAGTTTGTGCTAGAGGTTGTTTCTCTTATATGAGTTGAGTAAAACATTAATAATATTGCCCAGTTGAACTTGTGGGTCCCACGGCCGAGTTGTTTCTGATTGGACCATCAATTCGTTCCTCATCTTCCATCAGGACCTTTGATGTGTCCAGCTCTTCAATATAGACCCTTCAATGTGCCTAATCTTCAATATGGACCCTTGCTTGGGCCTGATCATTTAATCTAAACCCTACAATGGGCCTGATCTTCAATTGGGTTGCAATAGTACTTAGTTTGGATGCATCAATTCCCTTTCCTGGAGAGAACTCAATAATGAATTTGGGGCCAATGTTAATACATAACCCCAATTTTCCTGGGTCATCTTCTTCCCTTTGGTTGAAGTTCGTGATGAAGTCTCACTCATTGGTTCCAGTGATTTAAATATTGATAGTATCGGGTTGGCCGATACTATCAATATCACATGTGGCTGATATGATATACAAGGGGGGTATTAAATTCCCCTGTATTGCACAAAATATCATGATGTATTGCTGATATATTGTGATATATCAATACATTGCGACTCCGATACTATCAATATTGCATGTGGCTGATACAATATACAGGGGTTTATTAAATTCCCTTGTATTGCACAAAATATTGTGATGCATCGCAATATATTGATACATTGTGATATTTAAACCCTTTATAAAATTTCCTTGCATCATAGATACATGCGATGCATGGCGATACATTGTGAAATGCATCAGCGATACATTGTAATACATTCCCCTACAGGAATTTTGGGAAAAAAAAGAAGAAGTAAAAAACCCCACAAAAAATCATTCTCTTAAATTTATTTTGGGGGAATATGTTTTTATACTTATATCGTATTATTTGTGAATTATATGAACTAGTTTAAGATATAATTGCATCATATACGAAGAAAACTTTTGTGTATAATTTTTATTTTTTATTTTTAATATTTTTTTTTGAATTTTAAGTGCGTAGTCATGTCTCTTTCAACATATCTTAAGTTTTCATTGAAAATTTTCATCATTTCCCAATGTTTCCATCAAACAGCGATACATTCCCCAATACATCTGATATTTCCCATGAAATACCAATATTTTCCGTTTCCCAAGGCTGTGATACATGCATCTATACCGATATTTAAATCACTGGTTGCTCCAATGCAATCCCCAAAGGATTATGTTCTCTTCCTCTTATATCTCTTGCAAGCATTGTCCTCCATGAAGTCTTCATAATTATTGCCAAATGTAGTGTGACTTGTCCAGTGCTATCATGTGCACTGATATTTTTCATTGCAATTTCTACTGGTGTGATTGTGTCACTATCATCTATTTCTTCATGAATCAAGATAAAGGCCTTTGCCTAGTCCTGTAGCAGGTCATCTCTCTTCAAAATGATCTTCTTGTTGTGGATGAAGAGGTACATGTAGGCAGACTCACACGAACCAGACTTGGTGTAAAAGAAACCAAGGGTGTCCTAATAAGATATGGCAGACTCATGGGGCTGGCATCACACGAACCAGACTTGGTGTAATGTGATCCCATTAAGTGGTTAACCAAACAATGGCTGTATATTAGAGTGCATACATCGATTACCTACACAATCCAGCGTGTATTTGACTCTCTGCTCCTTGGGTGCTTCTCCACCTAAACCTCTAGCTTATCGACCAACTTCTGTGGGTCTGTATTTGTACTTCTGCCATCAATTAAGGTGTTGCATTGTTTTCCTTACTCTCCATTCGTGTATGGAAGATGTTTATGTGAATCCAATCTTCTATTTAGGCTTCTTTATGTGCGGTTAAAATCCTCACAATAAATGTAGGAGCCATGCGATATTCTAGAGGCTCAAGTTTTAGTTCTTCAACATCTGTTATTGCGGCTTCCTCTTGGACTTAGATTGGCTCTTCTTTTGGATATGACTTTGCTGTAGTTCCTCACAATATAAATTCTTTTTATGGAAGGCTGACACAAAATGTCCTTTTCTTCCACACATGAAGTAGGTGTTATTCTTTCTACATCAGTTAGTCATGGTGAATCATTGTTTTTGTGTGGACCATTAACCGCCGCGATTAGTTGCTGTGGGAGTGGGCTGACGATTGTATGCAGTGATAGTTTTGTGGAGTACTAGGTCCAGTGGCTGCTTTGCAAATACCATTATATGATAAGGCTCATTTATGCAATCAAGTCTTATCGAGTTGGCCGATCTCATGGGTGATCATTGTGTGACCCTTAATAGGGTAAATAGGGATGCCAACGATCAGGTGGATAGTCTTGCAAAAAATGGGGTTTGTATATTTGTATTAACTCTATCTCCATTGTTGGTTGGAGATAGTCTTGTTGTATGTCTAGTTTTCTCTTTTTACAATAAAAGTTTTCAATTACACCTAAAAAAAACAAAGGTTTATCCATGCTATGATGTCTACTTGGGTCATTTCCCTTTAATGCTCCCCTTCCAACCCGTTTCATTAACAGGTTACAACTTGATGTTCATGCGTAGTTACCTCTCAGCGGACTGTCAGATCATAATACTTCTTAGTGTATTCCTCGACTGTGCAGTTTCCTTGTTGCAGTGAGATGAGGTCTCTGAACATGACCTCCTCATAGTCCAGGCTCCTCATCTCCTCTTAGTTGCTCATGGGATGGTGCCTGCCACGTAAGTCATAATTGCACCTCAAAATGGGCAGCATTATTGTTTGGGTGTTGTTGTGCTCTTCGTTTTGTTTTGCCTTCTTCCTGTTGTTTTTGTTTCTCTTAATCCTTTCTTTTCCAAATAAAATTTTGAGATATTCATAAAAGAAAGAAAAACATCAGTCCATGGATGAATTTGGGTTACACTTGCATTGTGTCCAACTGTTGGCCAATGCCATGACAATACTTAAACCCAACAACCTCAATACCACATGGATTTGCATGTTGAAACCATCATTTTCTCCATTTCTGTCTATTAGGTATTGATACTGTCCTCCCTCTCCATATCGGAAGTTTGTATCCATGTAGATTGTAGCTCCTGTCTTCACCTTGAGATTACATGATATTGCAACTGCTGCATATGTCCAGCTCCTCCATACTAGTCCATACTTTTGCTGCTCTCGTTACGGTTTCATAGTGATACGGCCCATAGGCTCCTCCATATTCTTGTTTATAAGTAGGGTGCACCCCACATGTCATTTGCTCACCTGCTGGCCTCAATCCTGTGGGTGCAGTGCCATTTCCACTTTTCTTGGGGTATTCATCTTCATCACCATCATCATTTGCATCGCTTTCCCTGCAGTCATCACGTCTCACCCCATTCCATATCATATAGACAGATGTCATCTCAACAACCATGATCAGGTGCATCTCAGTTTTTACCTTTCTTGGTCAGCATCATCACATCAGTTCTGAAACCACCACCGTCAATAGGCTGGGTAACACTACTGCTGTGCCTACTAGGATTATGTTTGCCGTTGTCATAACTCATAACCATCAACTATCTGTGGCTGATACTGTGAAACACCAGCTGCAGTAGATCATGGCCCTATGGCACCTTCTTTGTGTCACCATGCATATTATACCATTCATGTTTACATCCATATTTTTAGGAAAACTCGTGTTGGGGAGAGTAGGAACTTCCGTTGCAACTATTCACCTGATGAATCATCCCCTTCAAATTATAATCCAAATTAATCAGATCTGTAAAGCTTTTATTTTTTTTTAGGTTGTCGGGATATTGGAAAAAATGTTTAATTGGACACAAAAAGGCTAGAACAAGAATTCCCAGAAAAATTTTGGACTCTGTTTGGTAAAGTCAGTCTGCTATTCTGGAACAACTTTAAACAAATGTACTATCCTGGGACTGAAATTACATGCTAACCATTTTTGCTTTTCCTCTTTTGTTTTGAATTGCTTTGTTTTATTTTTCCTGAATTGCCAGTCCCTGTTTCGCAGCTCAATCTAATTGTCTTCTTCTTCTTCTTTTTAATTTTTAAATTTTTTTTTTTTTTTAATTTGAATTTAAGAATCTCAGTCTGAAAGTTGGTTTCTTGCTGAATGCACTTGACGAGAAAGCTTCATCGGGGCCCAACGACTTATCCTTGCCTTGATTGCTGAAAAGGGCATGTGATATGGATGACGGCGGGCAGCGGGAAAATGGGAGACATAAAGCGGATCAATACAAAGGGGTCCATCATCAGGTATGGAGAAGAATTTGGCAGACAGAGAATCCAAAGCACGCAATGTTTCATTCTCACCTCGATTATATAACATTAGACCACATATGACAAGAAATGAACAAGGGGTAAATCTAATACAAGACGTGTATTGATCCTTGCCTACCAAGGAAAAAGAGTAGGGTTGAGACTGGCCTGTGCTCAGCCATGCCCAGCCCGAGTTCATTCTGTTTTAGGATGATCGTCGAGGTCCAGTAACTAATTTGGCTGGACCTGGCATGTTTCTGCCTAAAGGGCCAATATGCACATCCTGGCCCGACTAATTTAAAACTATGAACCGAGTATTTGGCCTTGCCCTTGCCCTTGCCCTTGCCCTTGGCCTTGCCTGAGCCTGATTAGCTTAGTGGGCTGGGCTGGGCTGGGCTGGCCTAGGCTCCTCAGCCTGTAGGTTGAACATGGACAAGCTTTGGTTTGCCCAGCCATTTCCAGCCTAAAATGAATCAAGCAGAATATCTAACGTTGTCATCTCAGCAACCTCAGCAACATAAACAGTGTGTATGTAAATGCTTGTACTGATGAGGAATTATAGGCTTCTGCTCGTTCTGTTCATGTGGAACTATGGTTTGGTTCGAAACCATTGATTTATGGGCTCTGTCATTGATGTGAGGGGCCTTTGTATCCTCCCAAATTGGAAGGTTTCAACTCCTTGATTGTTGGGCTATTCTCTGTTACGTTATGGACTTTGTGTATTCTCCTTAATCATTTTTAGGCCACTGATTGAAGGGTTAGGGTCTTCAAATCTGGGGGATTTTCTTACTTGTCCCTCATCCATGATGAGGCCCATCAGATACACTGGTATGAATAACTGGACCGTTGTACTACATGCATGGAGTCCTGTGCTTAGCAAACTGCACTATTTAATAGTGAGCATTACCCCTTTATCCCTCCCTACTAACTATCCTATCCATGGATGATTACAGTGGATCCCCCAACATCAGATGAAGGACCCCCATAGCCTGAAAATTCTTGCCCTCGCTGCCGAGAGGGATGCGGCAATCCAGGAACGGAATTTAGCCATTGCCGAGAAGAAGGCGGCCTTGGCTGAACGAGACATGGCGATCTTGCAGCGTGATGCCGCTCTTGCTGAGCGGAACAATGCCTTGATGGAACGCGATTCTGCCATTGGTGCCCTTGAGTATGCCCGGGAAAATGCCATGAATGGCAGTGGGCCAGCAACCTGCCCTCCAGGGTGTGGGCTCCCACGTGGAACTAAGCATGTCCACCACCCACAGCATATGGCTGATGCTCATTACCACCCAAGAGAGATGCATATAAGCAGTGAGGCCTACCCGATCTCGGCAGCTACTGATGAGGCCATCAAACCTCGGCGGGCCAAACGTCCGAGGAAGGAGACGAAGGGCCAATTCACGACCAAGAAGACATCAAAAGCAAGGAAAGGTAAGAGAGGGGGTGAAGACTTGAACAAGCAAGTCCCTGGAGCCAAGCAGCTCGATTGGAAGGGTCAGGAGCTGACTGGTGGTGAGGATCTGAACAAGCAGCTCTCGGTGACGAAGCATGAATGGAAGGATCAGGACCTGGGTTTGAACCAAGTGAACTTTGACGACTCGACCATGCCGGTGCCAGTTTGCTCGTGCACCGGCCTCCCACAACAATGCTACAAGTGGGGGAATGGAGGGTGGCAATCTGCTTGCTGCACGACCACTATGTCCATGTATCCGCTGCCGGTCATGCCCAACAAGCGTCATGCCCGTGTGGGTGGCCGGAAGATGAGTGGCAGTGCCTTCACCAAGCTGCTCAGCAGGCTAGCGGCAGAGGGCCACGATTTGTCGACCCCTCTGGACCTTAAGGACCACTGGGCCAAGCACGGTACCAATCGCTATATCACCATCAAGTGACCAACACACCTATGTGTTTCCACCTCAAAATCACACAAGGCTGTTGCCAAAGTGTTCTGGTGATGTTCTGGTCAGGGGTCTTGTATCTTTGTAGTTATTATGAAAGAAAAGATGCAAGTTGTTTGTTGTGGGGAGGGGGGTTGCATGTAAGTGGCTTTCATTTCTTTTTTATGTGGGATTTTTGGCTTCTTAGTGGGGAAATGGGGCTTTGCAGCGAACATGAGAGCTGCTGGTGAAGAAATGGAGAAGGGTTATGGATGGGTTTAGCTCTCAGTTGCTTACATTGAAATGGACCCTTGAAATGTGAATCGTTACTCAAAATATCCTTAGGGAAGGGTTAAAAAAAAAGTTAGTAAAAAAGAAAAAAGAAAAAACACAGGGTGAACCCGCTCTTTATAAAATGCGGTGCTACAGAGTTGTACTTGATGTGTACATATTTCCTATTTATGTAACAGGGCTAGGTTTTAGTGCTGGAAATTATTGGAACTGCTTCAAATGAACTAAGACGAGCTTTTGCTGTTATGATCGTTGTTTTATACTGATTTCATCAGGATGATTGTTGGTTTTTATCTTTGATTGAGACTTTTTTTTTCACATTATAAGGATCCTCATTGAGATGGTACAAGAAAATCATATGGTACAAAAGGGCGAACATGCTGCTTTTTCCTCTGATTGACTGGTAGACTCAAACTGAAACACTTGCTTGGAGCAGTTATTTTTCCAGAAAAAAAAAAAGAGTAAAAAGTCTTGGACCTAATAAGAGGGAAGGATGTCTACCCCCAGCCTTCGACTGCTTTGGAAACATGGTTCCTTTGCTACTTTATATATTCACGAGTATTTTAGGTAAGATTACACCGAGAAAAAAAAATCAATTTAATCACTAAACATGTTTCCTTTGGCTAATGGGTGGTATGGACCTCTGGGTCAATTGGCCATGACTGCTTTTGAGGTGGGTTTGGGCCAAGCTAAATGGACAGGAGGTTGGGCTCAGGCTAGAAATGTGACCCATTTAAGTAAAAATGGGTCAGAACTGACCCCAAGGAGAAGCTGAAACAAAATATGGAAGAAATGCATAGATGTTTATTTTTTGTACATGTCTGAGATAGGTTGTGCATATAGCCCAAGTGTCCCATTCGATTCTTAAGTTGGATTGGGTTGTGGTGGGTTGGGTCAGGTCAATGAAGCATGATTCATTTTTGTGAGCTGTCAGTTCTCTGAGATTGAGGTCACCAAGTTGGTCCCATTGTGTAGTCCTTTAGTTCAAACCTCAATGCCGGTAATCCAGCCATCAAATTGCAGTTTCCAAAGGCCTAACAATCAAAGAAGAAGATGATTGTATGGTCCCACATTTAACGAATGAACATGATAACTGGATGTTCAAGTTCGTCCAATTACGATGACTTGCAAGCTATAACCCATTCACACCAGCCCCAACAGATCACAGTCCAATCTGCCATGACACAAGCTGCATGATCTCACTTCTATTCTTCCAGCGGTTTTCAGGCACGGATTTTGAAGATCTTGAGGGTGTGTTGGGACTGTAAGTCGTTTTGCTTAAGCCGCTTATACCTCAAGTAGCTTATCTTGGTTTCTACTTATTAAGTAGGTGTGGACGCTCTCCTGATAGGTGGGATTGCCTTCATGCACGATATGCACAACACATGTGATGTGTGTATGCATATGGATACGAATTGACTTTAGTAGATAGTATACTTGACTTAAACTCACCATTGGCCAATAAAAACTAGAATTTACAATTGGCTAGAGACCATAGATTCACCTTTGGTCAGGTGATAAGATAAGGAAGGGGTTAAGCACCTGATGAATGATCAGCGAATGGAGATTCTAGGCAAGGACCTTGGTGACATATAAGGAAGGGATTAACCACCCTTCAGTGCTCGGATTTGTGTACGGTTTCTACTTTATAGAACTTTAGGAGTTTAAAGAATTTTTATGGTACCCGATGATCTTATTAACTAATTGGTTAGTGGAAAAAATTTGAAACCGATTAGAAAACCACTACTCGATTCAATGTGCTACCTAAGAGATTGCAATATTTCAACCTCGATGGGAGTTGAAGAGATGATAGTTGCAAAGGGAAAAAAAAATGAAAAGGTAAAATATTAAGTGACGATTAGTTTTTGATGCGCCGGATTCAATGGCTCAATAAGGCGTAGAGCATACGTGATGCTTGAAAGAAAAACAAGAGGTGTATGAGAAGGAAGATGCATGATGCAAACAAAGAAAATTAAATGGACGGTTGGACCGCCTCCCATGAATATAGAGATATGAGAGGAGAAACAAGTGCTACAACACTTCTTCTAAGAGAAGATCATCGTTGATATCAAATTCCTACCATATTTTGATCAACTTAAACCATTGAGATGACTTGGATATGTGTAAGGGCTAGGCTAGATAGTTGAGATGGGAATGGATAGGATGGACAAGGCTTCTCTCTCTTTTCCTTCACTATTCTCTCTCACTTTTACTCTTTGAAGTTCACAACCCCTTTGTAGAGAATCAAGTCTCATAAAATGAGAGGAGAGCATGGGTGTTTATGTTGAATGGATGTGTTCAGTATATGTGGAATCAGGGGATATCGATCGATCGACGACTTCGCTTGATTGAATGAACCTTCCCGGAATTAGATAGATTCCTCATTAGACAATTTTGGACTATGCTCAATTGATTGAGCCTTTGGGTCGATTAATTGACAATATTAGAAAAAAAAATTCTTACTCTATAGACATTTTTTGACTAGTTCGATTACTCAAGCTTTGGTCTATCCAATGAATTGAAGGGTGCTCGATTAGTGTTGATCGATTGACATAGAAATTGACAGTGTACGCGAAAGTGCGTAAATGCATGATTTGTTTCCTACTCCAGTTGTGACAGTATATATATTGGGTGTAATCAGGATTATTGTATAACAAGGGTTTGTTAAGATGTTTCTAAGGGTTCTAGAGAAGAAAAGCTAGGGTTTTGGAAGATTTGAAGGGAGTTTTCATCATTGTAAATGTATTATCTCTTGTAATATCGCTTCATAGTGGATTTCTTGTCACTTTGTGACATGGTTTTTTCTTGTAGGGCTTTTCCACATAAAATTCGAGTATTCTTTGTGTTTTGTTTACGCTTGATTTCATCTTGATTAACGATCCCCAACAATTTTTAGGTGAGGTAATAACATTTGTGTATGATGTGCGAATTTAAGGTGTAAAAATGTCATGTAAGGGGGTCTGGTTTGTTGAGGAACACATGGTATCTCTATATTGGCTTGATAAGTATTAAATTGTAATTTTACCACATTCAAGGAGAAATTGATTTTTTTTCCATCTGGTGACAATCGAATTATTGCCCTAATGATCCTGGAAATATCCGTACAACCTCTTGGAGACTCCAGTTGAATTTTGTTTGCCAGTGATAATCCGATTCCCATAGTAATTGCCACCGGCACATGGACCAATAATTTCTCCATACAAGCTACTTTTTGTGAGCCAGGGTGTCCTTCAATAGACTCATATTGACCAACATGGTTCCAACAACAATCTAATGGTCGTCAATATGGAATTTTGCACTTCGCCCTTTTTGTTGGGTTTGGGTGGATCTGTAAGGCTCCTATGTTATTTTGGATTGGGGTTGTGGGATGTTTTGGTGGTTTGTAGCAAATGAGTTCCTAATTGGATTTCCAGGTTGCTAGTTTCTGAGGAGTTCATGATTTCAGATAAGTTATTAGTTTTGGTTCAATATCGAGTGCGTAGTGTATCAATGTGGGGTGTCTATATTAGGTAATTATGTTTATTGAACAATATAATTATCAACTAAAAAGTAAAAATGTTTATTTGGTTTCCAATATCACATAAGTAGTTTGTAAATCTATTACGTTAGTATCTTTTTCTCCTCTTTCTTTTCTATTTTTAAAAAATTTCTTCCATCTCTCATTCTCCTATCTTCTCATCTTCCATTTTTAAACATATCTTCCAATTTTTACTCATTTATGTGGGATCCACCTTTAATATTTATTGTACATCCATTGTGTGGGGCCAACCTTGGATATGGACCATTCATTATATTGGGCCCACCTTGGCCTGTCTTTAATCTGAATTGTCTATCGTGTGAGACCTGAAGCGCCTAGATTCAATGTGGACCATTCACCCTGCGAGGCCCACCTTCAATGTGGGTTATCCATCATGTGGGGTTCATCTTGGATAGAGGTTGTCCATCATGTGAGACATTGGACATGAATCGTCCGTCATGTGAGGCTCACCTTTAATGTGGATTTTCCATCTTATGAGGCCCAACCATCAGGTGGGGCATGCCTCAAGGCGTGATAGTTCACACATCCAGACCATGATTCACGTATCTTTCAATATAAAATCTTTAATCCCAGGGCTCGCCTCCTCCCATATTCTTCTTATCGATCATCCATTTATGTGCTTCCCTATTAAAGTGATGGAATTGTCCTATTAAAGACCATTTTTGTGGCACGACCCATCCCCTCTGCACCAGCACGACAGTGGTTTGTTCATTGAAGCATAGCCCCGCTACATACGAGCGTACTAGCTATTTAGTTGGTTTCATGGTACCCTAACCATGGCCCCACCTTGATGTATGTTTTGTTTATCTACAATGTCCATCTATTTTGCCAACTCATTTTATGTCATGATCCAAAAAACGAAGCATATACAAATCTCAGGTGGACCACACCACAGGAAATAGTGGTCATTGAACGCGCACTATTAAAAGCTTCCTATGGCCCACTATAATGTTTATTTGCCATCCAATATGTTGATAAATCCAAACAGGCTTGGATGAAGGGAAAACACAAATATCGACTTAATCCAAAACTTTCATGGCCCACATTAATAGTCATTCACCATTGTACATGTGGTGTGGTTCACTTAAGATTTGAATCTACTTCAAAATTTGGCTCATGCCATAAAATGAGTTGGCAAAATGGATGGGCGACATGGATATGCAACATATACATCAAGGTAGGTCCTATGCTTATGGTACTAGATAGTAGGTTTGAGAAACCGTAGGTTGTGTTTTGTAGGTACCTAGTTGCCTTACTTTTTCAAGGGTGGAAATTTCTTGAGATTCACCCTATCCATTAGGTAGACGCGATTTGGCTAGTGACCCCAACACCAATTAGCTAGCTGTTGTCAACCCTTTATGGGCCCCACCATGATGTATGTGTTTTATCCATGTTATCCATCAATTTTCAAGCTCATTTTAGTGTATGAGCCAAAAAATGAGGCAAATCTAAAAATTAGGTGGACCACACCACACAAAAACAATGGGGATTGAATGTTTACCATTGAAAACTTCCCGGGGGCATAGAAGTTTTGGATCTACTTGGAATTTGTATTTTCCCTTCATCAAGGTATGGGTAGCCTGATCAATAATTTGGATGGCAAATGAATATTATAGTGGGCCTCAGTAAGTTTTTAATTATGGACATTCAATCAACACTATTTTCATGTGGTGTGATCCACCTCAGATTTAGATTTACCTCATGTAATGACGACACCCTACCCAAAATGAGATTAAAACTACTCTTTGACTTCAATTTAACTTCGATCAAAAGTGTTAATATGACTCAATACTCATTGCACAACCATATAGGTTGGACAGGGTGTGACCTATGATAGAGTTCAAAGGTAGCCAATGTGCCGGATCATCATATCGGAGGGCTCACTGACCCATTTTCATTCAAAATCACCAAAGGTCTCCAGAATGCTCAAACATATATTATTATGATAAAGCTGCTCCTAGGCCGCCCAAAAATCACTAAAAAGCCCAATGGGCTAACTTAGGAAGGTCCTTAACATAAACCATAGACGATCAACGAAGCGAATTGGCAAACCAACAACTCATTTAGCTTGATCTTGCCACTCGCCTAAAGGTATCTGTAAGTCGCAAATCAATTAAGACACATTTTTTTACTGCAACGGTACCAAAAGCCCACAAAAAGCTTGCCGAAAGGGTCGTCAATACCCCTCAAAGATAACCACTAGATCAAATCAGCGAGTACCAAAATAGGCAAGTGACAAGATCAAGATGAACACACTAGCTCCGATGGACCCCAAGAACACCGAATGCATTAAGTTCTAATGCAAAAAAAAGTGTACTTCTAAAATATGGCCCTTGAAGGACCAATTGCAGAAAGCATTCCTAAATGGCAACGCATTTTCTAAAAAACCTATTTGATAGCCTAACTTATAAAGCAAAGCTATAGACAAAAAAAAAAAAAGACAATTAAGGGTCATTATTTGACCTATTTAAAGACTACAACTATGAGCCATTTTCGAGAGGGGGTGGTTTGGAGGATGGAGGACCGAGAGTTACAAGGGAATAAATCATTAAAAGCGTCCAGGGCTGGTTAGGGGTGCATTGAAGTTGGCACGCTGCCACTTAATCGAAGCAATGCACGTGCTACGGTTTGCTCCAATCCCCTATCATCTTAGAAAAAGCTTGATTGCATCGCCATCCTACCTAACTAAAAGCACGAAATTTTCAGGGTCAAAGAAGACACTAAAGTCAAAAGAGTAATGTTGAAATCAGAGATACATGATCATCCCTTTTGCATAAAAAGCGTGTCGGGTTTCCGCTTTACCCTTCTCACATTTGAAATCAACTTGTATTCTTGTTTATACATTCCAAACACATTAACAGTAAACACACTCACCTTTTTATTTTATCTTTGTGATCATCTCTCCTATCTATATTCCTTTTCATTTTGTTTGCATAGCTAGGGTCTTAAACCCTACGAAGTAAGGTTAGGTGTTGTTTATTTTATTTTTTCACTTGTCCAGAGTTTTAACTCTTCAAAGCACATCTAGATATAGTGATGCATAAATTCTACTTAATCTCCAAAAAAACTATAAATTTACATAAAGTAAAGACCATATACTGCGCGTGCAAAAAAGGGTGCCTAACCCCTTCTTTTCCTATAACTGAAGGCCTTATTAGGAATCTATGGTTGTTGACCAACTGCATGAGTCACTTGAGTTGGAGGATTATGATTCCCTAGCCCTCGAGCAATTCTATGGTTTCTATCCAGCCATAGATTCTAAGCTTCATTCGACTAATAACAATTCTGTAAATGCTATATTGTATAAAGCATGCCTTTGTCTGTCAAATTTTGTTTAGACAAAACAACTTATAGGGTGGTCCGTCTAATGTGGATCAAAATGAAAAGTTCAAGATTTTACTTCAAGTCAAGATAGTTCAAAATCTAGTAAGTTCAAGACTCTACCGAAGTTCAAGTCATGAAGTAGATCAAGATGGAAAGTTCAAGCTTTACTAAGTTCAAGATGAGTGAGTTCACGTTCTACTACACTTCGACTAGAAGATCAAGCTCCATCTTCAACTACAAGTTCTATTGAAGAACCAAGTAGAAGAACAAGGTACATGAAGTTCAATCATCTCATTTACTTCAATGTTCAGTTTTTTCAAATATAACAAACCCTAGAAAGACCTTAGTCTTACTTTCTCTTAAGATACAAACTTATATGGGTTTTTATACTTATGTTAGGATATATTTCAACTAGTCTAAGCTGTGGCTCGACTAGTCTAAGAAATCTTCGACCAGTCCAAGTTTAAACGTAGAAAAACGGATATTTTCATTACTTCTTCGACCAGTCGAGTATACTGCTCGACCAGTCAAAGAGGGGCCTTCGACCAGTCGAGGGTTGCTCGACTTAAAGTCCAACAACTAAAATCTGACACCCTTGACTAGTCGAGCAGGGCCTTCGACCAGTTGAAGTTTTGTTTTATCCGATCGCGCTCAAATTTTAAAATTTTGTTACATCTTAGACGAGTCGAAGAATGTCTTATACGAGTCGAAGCAACAACTTTTCAACCTATAAATATAGGCCTTCTCTCAATCCGAAATTACTAGTTCAAGCTGATAAAAGCCTTCATCAAGAGAGAGATAAGCTCCCATTATTGTCAAACTATTGCATGATATTTTTAATAGTTTTTTTGTTTTAATTCGTAGATCTCCTATTTTATGATCTTATTCTATAAAGAGAGTAAATACTCTTTTTTGAGATCTTGAGGAATTTAAACAAATAGTCATTGGTTTGAATCTATTTAAAATCAATTTAGAATCTAGAACTCTTGTTTATATGACTGGACATTGAACAATGTATTTCAAGAGAAACGGTTTTACAGACTACATTAAGAGATACGTCTTCAAGGTGAAGATAAGTATATCCTATCTTTTGTATTTTGGTTTTATTAAGATAGCCAGAAAGTCTCATTTGTTAGTTTTTCTGAGATAGCCAGAAAATCTCAGTGAGGGGTTTTTTGTTTATGATAGTCCTTTAAAATCACAGCTATATTAAGTTTTAAGGTAACCCTATGAAAACCTTATTTATATTAAAAGTCAATATCACATAGATAGTGATTATTGAGAGTGGAGTAAGTGTGGTTATTTGAGAACAATTGTTGTACACACCGAACCACTATAACTCTTGGTGTTGTGGTGAATGTTTACCTTTTGCATTTGTGGAGAATGGTTATAATTTTATTTATGCAAAAGTGGTGAATGTTTGTAATAGATAGCTTTATTTTCTCTTCCTTAGTTTGAGATCTTGATCCTTACAATTGTTTGTGAAATAAGGTTGTCCTTCCTAAACTTTGTTTTGGGTGTAGATTATCCTACGAACTAGTTTGAATCGATTTTTCAATACTAGTACGATTGAATTTTCTGATTAATTTATTATTTCAGTACTTTTATTTTTATTTGGCATAGTCCTATTCACCCTCCCTCTATGACTATTAATCCCGTCTTTTTCAAATTCCAAGTCAGATACACTTTTATCTCTTAGTCAACTCTACATTCAAATCAAAATCAAACTAAATAAAAAACAATGGAGAAAGAGAAAGCCAAGGAAGTGAGGGAATACCACGCTGCTCGTGCGAGGGAATTTCACAAATTTGGTGACTTCACCGGGGTGTTTCTAGCCACTTTCCAAGGCCCAACTTGAAACATGGGATTTTACATTTTTTGGTACTTTACAATTTTGGCGCATTTACTTTCCAGCTCTCCAATGAACATTAGTCCATTTCCTTTCCTGCATTCTAGAGAATCTTGGTCCCTTACTTTCTTGTCAAACTAGTTGGCATTCCAGTAAATAGTGGTCACTTGCTAACCAATCAACTTACTAACATTCTAGTGTATGCTAGTATATTTATTTTATGCTTATATCGTAAATTCTAGTACAAATTGGTTCATTTACTTTCTTGTGAGCATCCTACATTTCAGTTCACACAGGTCCATATATTTTACTACATTTCAGTACATATTAGTCCATTTACTTTTTGCGAGTGCATTACAATTAACACTCCTTCATTTACTTTTCTACTTTTATATTATGTTATTCTAGTATATATTGGTCTCATTTACTTGCCTACCTATACATTTTGCAATTTACCTTTTGCTATAATTATCAAAAGTAAAAATAAAATAAATAAAATAAAATTGAAAAAAAAAGAGAGCAAGGAAAAGTAGAAGCAAACTAATGGCAAAAGGAAACTCGTTGTTTACTTTTTTACTTTAGTTTACGCTCGGCTGGTTGTACTTTCATACAATATTCATATTGTGTTTATTTTACGTACTTTTCTCTTGCTGTATATTAATACATTAAAAACAAAAAATAGAAAACAAAATATAAGAAAACAAAAGGAAGAGAAAGGACAAGAGTAAACGTAGTCTAGTAAAGAGAAAGCAGAAGGCCCATATAACAGCTTCAGACCAAAAAATCATCTACGGGTTTGCCATCTACCAAAGTACGCTTCCACCCACCACGACGTTTTTCAATCTCAAGATGTTAGAGGAGATTGCACTATGGACATTGTGTCTTAGGGATAGTGTATCAGGAGTCTATTGCACTAGTCAAATCAACTAAGGGGTGTGTGGAACCCTAACCACACGTGAGAGCCAGCCGGCCCACTACAACTGTTTCCTAGCCATTTTGCTCGTTTGATGCTAATGGGGGTGGTATTGACTCTCTAATGATAGATTATTCATTCCGGAGTTATCACTAGCCAAATTAGTTTAAGGTTTTCAACCAGCTATAAACCGTAGAGTCACTTATGGAATAAAAGACCTGAGGATCTCGCGAACCAAATGACTCATGCGGGTGGTTTATGGCTGAACATTCTAAGTAAGGGCATTGATGATGGAAATGTAAGGGGTTAGACACAACTTTTCACCTACACAAAGTGCAGTATTTACTTTACAGGATTTTGGATTTTCCAAGGATTTAGGAAGTTTTGGAGATGACTACATATGGGGTTTAGTGACAAACGCTAGAATTAAAAAAGAAAAAAAAGAAAAAAAAAAGAGTTAAGCATGAAGAGAAGAATGTGTGGATAGTGTGTGGGAGAGTTGATGTAAACTTAAAAGAGATGCGAGAAAGAAAGAGGAAAACCAAGCACTCTTGTATGGAAAGAGATAGTTGGGTGTCCCTGATTCTAACCTTTAAAAATCAGTGAATTCCTTCAAAAATTGACATCTATCCATCGTGGAAGATTTATCCTTTATAACCTCTTAGGCGAGTGATATCCTCACCGGAAAGACCTGTTACTACTGCTCTCTCTCTCTCTCTCTCTCTTCCAAGACTTGAGTGCTCTTCAACGCCCTTGGCATATGTGGGATACTAGGAACCGTTCTCGGATCATTGGGGTTTTTTTTTTTCAAAATATTGCAAATGAAGAGATGAGGCCTAATTTTATAGGCTAGATAGGTTGGCATAAATTTTATTCTTACTGGTGCTTATGTTTCACATTTTCATGCTTTTCGAGGCGTGAAGGGTGATAAGTCCTCCCTCGGCTGATAAGAGCACTTTTTGGGGGAGGGGGCACTCATCTCAACGCATTTTTACCGTCTCGATAATCCCACTACCCACCTTGCAACTAGACCCATTGCCACCCCTAGCATGTTATGTGTGCCACAACCTATCTTTAACTCCAATCCTGCCAGTCTATCTAGTCTATGGTCAAAGGTCATTGACAAATATGAAATGGAAAAACTAGCCATTTGTGTGTGCGCTGTATATCTACACCATTGATCCGTGTTGCTAACTCATTTTATGGCATGAACACAAAATGAGGTAGAATCTCAAGTGGACCACAGCAAGGAAATAGTGGTCATTGAATGAGCATCAATGCTTCCCATGGTCCATTGTAATTTTATTTGCCATCCCAACTATTGATAAGGCCAGACCTAGTTGATTCAAAAAAAATAAAAATAAATTGTCACATACCACTGTCATAAAATGAGTTGGCAGAGTAGATGGACAACATAGATATGCTGACTCGGTTTGGATAGTGACCCAACACCAGCCAGATAGATAATGTCAAGCCCTGTGGGCCTCGCAACGATGTATGTGATTTTTATTTATTTTATTCCTCACACACCCCATACACACCCATGCACTTGCACCACAATGGGCGCTTGAACCGAAGACCTTGTGTTGAAGCTCCTGTAAGTCTACCATTGGAGCATAGGGTTACATGCAATGATGTATGTATTTTTTTCATGATGTCCACCTATTTTTCTGGATCATTTTAGGGCATGATAAAAAAATTGAGGCATATCCAAATCTTAGGTGTACTGCATAGAAAACCAATGGGAATTGAATGCTTAAGGTTGAAAACTTCTTAAGTGCTGTAGACGTTTCAAATCAACTTGATATTTGTATTTTTCATTTAAGTTTGTGTTACCTTATAAACAAGTTGGATGGCTAATAAGCACTACAATGGACTTTAAGAAGTTTTTATCGGTCGGCATTCAATCAACACAATTTCCTAGGGTATGGTCCACCTGAGGATTAGATTTGCCTCAAATTTTGGCTCATGCACTAAAAAAAGTTGAAAAAATGGATGTAAGGCGTTTATAAAACACATGCATCATGATAGAGCCCATCAAATCAACGCAAAAGCTGATACATGAATTTTGAACCCTTCCTCTAGGAAGCCAATATCAAATCTCGGCCATACCTCAGGAGGGCAATGTTGATTAGACATCTACTATTAAAAGCTCCCTAAGTTTCGTTATAATGTTTATTTACCATCAAATCTGTAGATGATGTCACAAAAATATGGATGAAGAGAAAATACAAATATTATATTGATTGGAAACTTTTGTGGCCCCAAAAAGTTTCAACGGCAAGCAATCTATCCCCGCAGTTTTATGTAGTGTGGTCCACTTGAGATTTGAATCTGTCTCATTTTTGAATTCATGCCGTAAAATGATCTCAGGAAAAATAGATGAACAGCATGGATTAAATACATACTACATTATGATGGAGTCGAAAGAGCTTTGACACCTACTAGATGGGAAACGGACTGGCTACTCCCCCTCCTCCAGCCAATGGCTGATGGTTGGTGCTCTGTGGGCCTCACTATGATGTATGTGTTTCATCTATACTGTCCATCTATTTTTATAGATTATTTTATTATATTAAAAAAGAAATGAAGTATATAAAAATCTCAAGTGGACCACATTACAGGAAATAGTGTTAAATAAACGTTGACCATTAAGAACGTTTTGGGGGTCATAACAGTTTTGGATCAAGTTGATATTTATTTTTTTCCCTTCATCTGGGTTTTTATGACCTAATCAAAAGATTGGATGTCAAATAAACAGTACATTGGGCCTTAGGAGGATTTTAATGGTTGATATCCAATCATTATTGTTTTCATGTGGTGTGGTCCACCTAATATATATATCTCTATCACCTTTTTTGTATCAAGCCATAAAATGATCCGTAAAAATGGATGAAAGGAAGGGATGAAACACATACATCATGGTGGGGCCCACAGAGCACTGACCACAAGCCACGGGGCTGGTTTCAGGGGGAGTAGCCAATCCGTCTCCGGGAGTGTTGGGGTCATTGGCCAAACCGCGTGCACTGTTTTCCGATGAAACACGCTCGCCATTTACGACGCGGATTACCAATTAATCGGTGCAGTGCGGCCGCACCAATGATTGTATTTTATCCATTCTGTTTGTTCATTTTTTTGGATTATTTTCCGGTATAAAAAAAAGGGAAAACAAAAAATGAAGAGGAAGATTCAAATCTCAGGTAAATTATAATAGAGAAAACAAGGTGATTGAATGGTTACTATTAAAATTTTTATGCATTATTGTAATATTTATTTGTCATCCAACTTATTGATTATGTCGTACAAACCTGAACGAAGTACCAGTTTGATCCAAAACTTCTGTGGGCCTACTAAGTTTTTAACAGTGAACTTTCAATCACTGCTGTTTAATATGGTGTGGTCCACCTGAGATTTTTATCTGCCTCGTTTTTTGGAAAATACTATGAAACGATCTGAAATAATGGATGGACGGAATGGATAAAAGACATACATCATGGTGGGGCCCAAAGAGCACCTGGCAGCGTCAATGGTAATCCGCGTCCGCCATGGATCCCTCCGGTACCAAAACCCTAATCCGCATAACCCATCCTCGGCCCGAGGCAAAGCACCGTATTCTGGGATTCAATTTTGTATACGTGGGGCCCACGCTTAAGTGATCCAGTCCATTGTTTTGGTTGCAACATCGTGGGTCCAATATATCCCATAGATCTCCCAATCGAAAATCCTGCTTGTAGATCATGCACCCGTTTTTCAGTTCTACTTCTCTTAATAACCGTATATTTCAAGAAGGAAATTGAAAGGACAGGATCATTCTATCAAGAAGATATCTGTGTCATGGCCCATCCGCATCTTTCCCCATCAGACCAACGATCATGATCACCGGAACATGTCCCCACTGCTACAGAACGAAAACCCGAGTAAACTGTTCAGACCGAGGATGAAATACTTTATCCAGATGAAAAAAAAAAACCCTAACATCTACTCCTCTGCCTATAAAAGAGCAACAAAAACCTAAAACCCAAAACAGCAGCATTGAGAGAGGGGAGAGCCTCTCTCTCATTTCTTCTCTCTCGAATCCAAAAAGGTATGGTTCTGATTTTCCGCTATTTCTGTTTTTGTCTACATTCTCGAAAAACATCTTTAATCGGTTGGAGATTTGCGAGCACGCGCTGAATATTGAGAGATTTATCGCTTTGATTGAACATCCGATTCGTGAAATAGGTGGGCCACCCCATGATGATCATCTATTAACAACATCAGGAGGACACGCTCAAGATCAACGGACAGCTGGTGGTATGACTCGGAGCACTGGTGTCTCCCACCCGATACGTGGATCTGCTGTGGCCCACCTTTTGAACGGATCAGATACTCATACGCATCCCACACATTGGTGGGAAAGAAGGGACTGTATGTGAAAGTTCATATGCGTTGGGGGGAAAGAAAAGGTTGTATGTGAAAGTTCAGATCCAGACGCTGTATATGATCATTTCGCATGTTATTGTTTAGTTATTTTTCATGATGAGGCAAATGACGATCTCTATTCACATGAATGTATCCCATTTATTTTGGGTAGCGTGATGTTAATTTCGATAGGAAGACCTGATGCCTGTCTCCCTCTCTCTGTATACACCTAGAGTTTTAAAATGTATGTAGTCATATGTGGTAGTTTTTTTTAATTTTTTTTAGTTTAATGGGCAAGTATGTTGTGTTTGTATGACATCTAGGACGTCTAAAAGGTTAGCACCATGTGGTGTGACCCACCTGAGTTTTGGTCCGCTTGATATTTGTCTAGGACAATACGATGGATGTATCAAGCATCATACTCTGCCAGATTTTTGCCGATGGGGAGCAAGGCAGGGAGAGAGAAATGCAATGGAGCATGTATGAAAGCTCTCAATTCCTGAGGATATTGGGAGAGAGATGTTGTTGAGGGTATGTGAATACCCTTTTTTAAGGAAACCCCTCCAATGGTAAAAATCTAATTGTTGGAGAGGATTCTAATTTCTCCCCTATATGATTCATGGGTTTTGGAAAAGGCATTAAAAAACCCAGTTTTTGAGGATTCCAATTACATCCAATTCTAAGTTTCCAAACGCCCCTGGTTCTCTAATTCCTCTCCAAGCTCCCAAATTACCCCTTGAAGATTTGAAAACATCTAGCGTGTGTGTGGTAGGGATGGGGGCAGGAAGAATGCTTTCATTAATTTAGGGCATGTGAATGTTTATCAATTTATATTGCCCATTGGTTCCATCAACCCTTTACACGCCACCTTTACAATTGTGCTGGCTTGGTGATCTGTTCCATTTGCTTAATTGTGTGAAGAAACGGATCACTAGAACCCTTAGAAAAAGAGTACATAAATCTCAACCAATCATTTGGTGGGTCCCATGTTGGATGGCTTATGGTTCTAAAGAACTACATCTTAGAACTACATTGGTAAGATGATATGATACTTTCCATTCAATCTATCACTTGAAAAATTGATGCTTATACAGAAAGTACCAGCAAATGGATGGTTTGAACCTGTAGCCTAGAAAAGATTTTTCCAGTGTGGTTTCTGTCAAACGCAACTCAAGTATTTCTCGGTGAAAATAGAATTTTGAACTGTGATGTTTGGTCCTTTTTAATGATAACTAGCAATACCTCTAGCCGTTTACTTTGCTTGGGTTATGTTGGTAGGTAGGTAAATGGTATAGATGATGTGTTGGCTAAAGAGGCCGTAAGTTGTTTGGCTTTCTATTTTGGAAATTCCTTCGATAATGTGTTGTGCTTTTGAAGTACTATTTTCTACAGCATTGTGAATGACGAGAATGTGAAATATACAGTTATCCCTGTCTGATTAAGCGGTGCTGATCTTTCTCAATCTGACACTTCAGCTGTAGTTAATTTTCATTTGAATGTGGCACTGTGTTTTGATATCTTTTGAACCTCTGATTGGTTTGCTACCATGCTGTGGATTTTATGCTACCAAACTTTGTCTTACCTAAAACAGCGTTATGAATTATTAGAATGAGAAATCAACAGTTATCACTTAATAATGCTGAACTTTCTCAAATCTGACACTCTTCAAATGTCGTAGTTGATTTTCTTTTGAAGTTGGTATTGTGTTTAGTCTTGGCATGATGTGCTAATTGGTCCCCAAGCCAGGTGGCAGGGATGGTTGATATCTGTAAGTTGACCCATGTAATGGTGGCCGTCTAGCCATAAGGAGACTGGCTCAACCCATCCTCCTGGTATGGTGCTCGGATGTCCTCATCACTTCTACCTTTACGAGATCATGATGGCGATTATAGCAAATGATGAATTTGGTAATTTCTACCAATGTGTATGTTGAGGCATCCTTAAACCATTTATTTGGAAGGGTGAATCTTGAATGTGCCTCAGTGGATGTACTTACTTGGGAGGTGGAGGCTTTATGTTGGCAGACCTATCCATTACCCTAAGTGATTTTTTATAATTTTTTCTTCTAAAATCTTTTGAATTACTTAAAAATGTTTTTTCTCCCCCATTTGTTATGTTCCTTACCTCTAGTTGACTTACTATTATTGATCTTATGCAACCAGACCCATTGCTACCTTGAACAGCATTTTGAATGATGAGAATGAGAAATGAACAGTTATCCCTGTCTGATTCAGTAATGCTGATACTTCTCAAATCTGACACTTTGCTGTACTTATCTTTCATTTGAACCAATTTGATAAGTCATATTTTGTAAGCCTCTAATTGGCTTATCTTGTAATATCAACCTCAGGTTTTGGTTGTTACCTCAAGATTCGTGCATTCTGCTCTCTCTTGGCACTTTAGAGTTCAGACACCTTGGCACTCAATGCTACATGACACTCCAAACCATGCATAGCCTTTTTGCTGTGCCCAGCTGATGTCATTGAACAATGTTTCATGCTAGGCACTTTAAGTGAGTTGCTTAAATGTATCATAATGATTATCATCATCTAGCCTTACCCCTGCAAATTGGGGTTAGGTATACAAATCCTGTTCCACTATCTGACTCTACTAGGGAGTACATCCTCGGTTAAACCATGGGTCATCAAATCTTTTATGTTAACCTCTACCAATGCTCTTTTTGACCCTCCCCTTACACGTCATAACCTTGTATGCCTTAATCATGTCAATATATCCTCTTGAGCAAGGTATTCAATAACGGCGACTGGCCATAACGACCAGCCTTATGGCCATTACGATATGGGCCATAGCGGCCCTGTAATGTGCCTGTATCGGATCATTGTCCATAACAACCATTGTGGCCATTACAGGTCTGTTATAGGCCATTTTTCCCCTCAAAGCTGGCGTTACAGACTTGTATCACCTAATGGGTGCTACTGTTACTGTCCATAACGGTTACAGCTGTTACATAACCATTTTTGAATATCATGCTTTTGAGATTCCTTTCTTTCTAACACGCACTAGATTATCAGTGTATATCCTTCATAAAGTTCCCTTTTCAGCTTTTTTTTTTTAATGTTTCAACCATTTTAACTAGTGTTTTCCCCCAGAAGTATATATCCATCATAATGTTCCCTTTCCAATGCAATGCTTTTTCATGCTTCAACCAATTTAAAATAGGTTTCTTGTTTTTTCCTGAACAAGCTTAAATAGGTTTTTTCTAATAGATATACAAAGATCTTTCATTCCATGCCTTTTGCAGCTTGCTCTCATGGTGTCAAGCACAATTCGCAGCAGCTCCTTTTAACACCTAGCCTTAATACTTTACACTTTGAGACTTAAAGTGAGCAATAGACATTCTTTGCATAATGTTTATGCAAGCAACAATTTATTGAAAAAGCTATTTCCAAATTGTTTATTTGTAATTATACTCTTTTGTCAACTGATTTTGTTTGGAACTATATGGAGGGAAGCCTTAGGCAAGGGCAACACATGCACAGAGGATTCCCGTATCAATTTTTCTTGGAAAGCTTACCTGTGGTTTGGTAAGCGCAAGCTACTTTCCTACAACAATTCTGTATCTGTGTGGTAATAGTCCTGGAACCAGTCTTTGTATATGTACGCCTGCCTGCTAGTGTATGCGTGGAGGAAGTGTTGACAACTGAACTTTCATCACTCATATCTGACCAATGATCTTACTAGATTTGGCTGTCAGTCATCCATCACCACTGGATTCAACTGTTGATTGTCACCTATGCTTCTCAAGAACAGCTAAATTTATTTTTTCTTGCACAATGCCAGATATTTATTAAATTCTCAGGCTCCCCAATATGCACAATGTCAAATATTGCACAATAACTCCAAAAAACAAAGCTTGTGTTTCTGGATTTCATTGGATCCTCGTCTCTGCTTCATTTTACAATGTAAGTGCTGATTTTCAAGTCTGACATATCTGTATGTGCTATTATTTTGGTTTCAAACTGTTTTTACATGGTTATGTTTCAAACTGTTTTTACATGGTTATGTTGTTGTTTTCACCTGCAGTCTTGGACGCGTGTTTACCTTTACCTGTAATCTGCTTTGATGCTTTTGTTTGTGTTTCTGGCCAATGATGACTTACTGAATGACCAAGTGCTAGTACTTGCACTCTGTGGAAATGCAACTACTAGGACGGTCTGAGGCTTTACTTAGATGAATACTCAAACAGCATTTGTGCGTGTGACTGTATTCCATTTCGTCTTGATTATCTTCTCTATGTTAGTGATTTCTTTAATAAATATGCATTGTACTTTGGTGATGTAGCAGCTGACAAATCATGCTACAATAAGCAACATTTATAATTAGCAATGTTTTAAAAACAGGATCATTGCATACGGTCCAACAGGTTTTGAAATGCGGCCAGTCTGACTGGATGAAATAATTCATATTAGATGATTTAAGATCACAGAAACAATTTAAACTGGACTCAAACTAGTGGTTTTCCTAGATTGAACTGTTATTTTGAAAAATAAGAGTGCATTTTATTATATGACAGTGATAATGTCATGGTTCAGTCCAATCTGGTGGAAACTAGTTCTCAGTTGATTCTTGTGGCCAATGTCCAGAGTGTTACATAAACCGTTCATTGTTGACTTTTTGGACATCCTTGGAATAGCTGGGTGGGGGCTGTCAACGGATACCTAGACCTGCTGGTACCTGATGGGCTCAAGCTGGTTTTAAAAGGTCAGGACCATTTTTTTGGACCTGTTCATAAATCAGGTCAGGTATGGGTACACCATTTTAGACCTTTGGTTAAAAAATGGGTCTACTCTGGTTTGGATCCAGTCCTGCCATCTTGGACCTGGTTAAAGTTGGCTTGGGTCTATTTAATTTTAATAGTGATATTATGTATGTCATCTTTTTTTTTTTTCAAAAGGTGATATTAAATATACCATCTTTGACCTTGTTAAAATCAGGTTGGGTACAATTAATTTTAATAGTGATATAATATGTACTATTAATTATTCCAACAATGAAATGAGGTTCGCTATGCCATATCCATGTAAGATGGTCTATTTAAATGACACATGTAAGATAGTCTTTTTACACAGTGAATGTGTCAAAGTGTCACACGTGTGCGATCTAATATATCTATTTAGGCGGGCCTGACCATGTAAAGCCCTTATTTGATGTGCACCCAACTGGGGCCCTACTCGAAATGAAGGTGCATCTGAACTCAAATGGATCTGTGTCTGGATCCTAAAAAACGGGACTTGGACTTGGCAAGATCCAAACCAAATCAGCCCAGGTCCAGGTACTCTAGGACCCTACCCGAACTTGACCCATGGAATGGCCTACTTTGGCTGTCAATGATAGATAATTTGGTGTATTAGTTTTCCTCGTCTTTGTTTATCAAACTGTACATATAATGATTTGTGCAGACCGTTCCATCTATACTTTGTTTCCTCATCTTTGTTTTTTTACATTTTAGGATATAGTCAAAAATGAAAACCCGTGTTTCCTGCAAATCTTGAGGGATGTTATTAGTCAATATGAAAGGCATTAGCGTTGTTCCCTGTACTTGTTTTGGCCAATGATGATTTAGTGGACTGAGTGTGCAAGTTGAATTGTTGCACTATGTTGAAATAACTTTACTAGGACGGTCTGAGGCTCAACATATGTTTGATAATATTTTATTATGTCTTTATATGTATGATTATGATATTTTTGTAACTTATTTTTCCATGTTTTTGGGTGATGTAACTGCCAACATATTAGGTGTTATGCTTGTTGGCGTTTTCTCATCCGATCGAGTTCAGGTGCTCCTTGTACTTGTTTTGGCCAATGATGATTTAGTGGACTGAGTGTGCAAGTTGAATTGTTGCACTATGTTGAAATAACTTTACTAGGACGGTCTGAGGCTCAGCATATGTTTAATAATATTTTATTATGTCTTTGTATGTATGGTTATGATATTTATGTAAATTCTTTTTCCATGTTTACGTAAATGTCAACATATTAGATGTTATGCTTGTTGGTGTTTTCTCATCTGATTGAGTTCAGGTGCATCTTTTTCCATTTTTTCGGGTGTTGTAACTGCCAACTATGTTTTCTCATGATATTATATCAGTTCTGGCTAAGAATGAGCATTATTGTTTTTTCGAGATACAGATTGTTGCTTGGTTGGCCAAACAAGTTCTCTTAAATGCAAAATGTGACGAAAACACTACATGTCGTGTCACAAAGAAGTGGAAAAATGTTACTTTTGAAAGTTCCATTGGACTTTGAGTAACCATGGACCGTTTTGGAGATGGGGGTTGTAATGAGCTAGGCTGCCTAGCCCGGCTTGATCCGATAGAGCTAGGGTTTGGGCCCCTAAACTTGGCCAGGCCTGCATTCTGGCTTTAGCATCTAGACCAGGCCAATGCCAATGATGAATGTCTCAGCTCGATCCAATCATCAAGTGGTGTTACTATTTCACAAAAGAATGGATGATTTGAAGACAGTTGTGAGTAGTCCCTTTCAACACCTGCAACTTCAAAGATGTTTTGGATACAAGATCATGTTTCTATAATAAATTCGTTTTTCTGATGGGATACCCTGTGGTGGAGGGTATGCTGGAATTTTTTTTTGTAGCTTTTGATTATTTGAAAACTTTGATCACGACACTTTTTCCTCAGATGGGTGACTCTATAGAGCTCAAGGGACTAGGTTGTGACCAGAACTCAAAAGGATAGGGGTAGTGCCAATGTTGTCGTTGTTACCTGAAGACATCTATTTTCTAGGATTTTTCCATGCACTTGACGCTCATAGCCATGGCACGACACTTCGAAATTTATATGGATGAAGTGTCCTACTAATGACATTGAAAAGTGTTGCATGTTATATGGACAAGGTGTCCTAACAATAGCATTTTGTCCCCCTTTTGTTATGTAAATTTCTATAGTCAAGCCATAAATCTCTCAATCTTAACCTTCTAAATTCCCTCAATTTCTCAATTATCAACAATAATGGAGGATCGAACAACTGGCTTTGACTGCAACGACGAGTCCAATTTCTGAGATTGGAAGAGGTGCTGTGAGTTGTTGAGATGGTTTCAAAAAATTCTCTGTTATTGTTGGCAGGCAGCAAGTTTTTTTATGGAGAGTTCTATGGCAAGAGACGTCAATGATGCGAGTTGCTATAGGCAACGATGTTGATTTCGGCAAATTCTGGCAGCTACAGATGACAATGTTCACCCTCATGGATTGCCGACCCGTCGTTTATTATTATTTTTTTAGTGAAATATAATTAGGGTTTTTGGAACGGGGCTTTCTATTATGTCAACAAAAAACAAAGGCATTGTGTTTTGATGGCGCCAGTGATGGCACAAGAAAGGCCTTTTTGTGCGGTGGTCACAAACAAAAACCCCTGCAGTAAGGTTTTTGCATGACCTGTATTGTTGACGATAAACAATGTGAGGTTCAATAAGGTCGAACAATGCAAACAAAGCGAGGGTTGCTGCAGGGTGCTAGATCGTCAACAATATATGGAATCTTCAAACATGTGCTTTGATTACTGTTGATTCTCTGTTTCTAATTGCTTGTGCTCGTCCATGAACTGAACCCCTGTATGGCTACAATTATTTATATAGGTCCATTGAATTTTAGTCGTTTGAGGTTTATTCTTGTTTCTAGCTGAAGATATTGGTCTCATTCAATTGTTATGACATACGATCAGGTCTCTCCCATTTATTGCTGTAGACTCTTTCAATTATTTTAAGGTGATAAATTATGTCCGTATAGCTGCACACATCTACGTCCATATGGTGTGCATCTTAACCATTCGGCCTTTCTTAAAAATCATGACACTCGTAGTTGGTTGTTTGTGTTTGATGATGTCATTCATATGGGTGATGTGGATGATGGCACTTTCTTTGTGAAGACCTTGGCAAAGAGCTTTGATATTAAAGATTTAGGCCCCAACCTTCTTTGGAATATATGGTTTTCATTTATCAAAAAGCATCTTCATGTCTCAATTAAAGTATGTAATGATATCCCCTTTTTGGTGGAAATTTAGGGTTTTTAAGTTACCCTAATCTCACATAAAAGAGTAAGAGAACACTACTAATACTAACCAGGAAAATGCCCATAATTTTGGTGGGCCACTGCTATTAGATGATCATATCAATTGGGGTCAATCACCGCCACAATAATTGCATGCATGGACTGGACCCAAATTTTCATGTCATGAAATTTACAGGAATATTGTTGTTTCCTTTTTTGAGCTGAAAGTATGGTTGAAAATGGGCTAAAGATTTAGAGTTAAAAATTTGAAGTTGGATCTTTCATATACCATTTATGCACAATAAAATCTAAAAGTGGTAGACTCTTTGGTGAAGAGTAGGTTGAGGGATCAATTTTTACTATTGCACATCTAAAAGCTTTTCTAGTAAAAAAATTTGAACTGCCCGACGTCTTTTAGGAGTGGTGCTATGGCCCTATCTTATGTAAGAAGAGTGAGGGAGTGGTGCTGTGGCCCTTACCTATATAAGAAGAGGAGAGAGAGAGAGAGAGAGAGAGAGAGAGAGAGAGAGAGAGAGAGGTGTTACGTGTGGACCCCTTGTCATTATTGAACACAAGGTATTTGTGCAATAGTAAGAATTGACCTCTCATGTTGTTCACGAAAGAGTCTCTACCAATTGCCAAGTGTGTAAAAATATTTTAATATTTATACTTTTATCTGTAACGTGTGAGTGTAAGTGTGCATGAATGGTGTGATTGCATACATGTGTGTACTTGTGTGTGCAAATGGTGAAAGGTGATAACAAGCATACAAGTGATGAACGGTCGGATTGTAAGTTGGGTGGATGGATGATTAGATCATTAAACAAACCATTAATTAGAAGATTTAATGGTTAGATATCATAATAAATTGATGAATGATGCATGAATTGATGGTCTAACGGATGGATAATCACAAATTAAGTGATCTAACTGTTGGATGATCATATAATCGCATGGATGTTATTGTACTTGCATGATGAACGGTTAAAAGATCAATTGGACGGTTGGATGAGAACTGAAATTGGTGTACTCATGAATGAATGGCTTGTATCTTTCGAAAGGGATTTTATAGCCCCAAATTTTACTTGGTTATTACAATGCACCATCTGTGCCAGCATGGGATGTAAGTTATTATCGAAACTGTTCATCAGGTGGGTCTGACGATGTTGATTTTCTAACATAAGAATCGGGAAGGTTGGCCCGTTTCCTGTAACACAAAGCCCTATGGGGCTCATAGTTCAAAATACAGGTGATTTCACAAAATATTTGGAGCTGTTCGGTTCATCAGATGGGCTGCAGTTGGGAGTCAGTGGACAACCAATGGTCTGACTAAAGGTATGGGTGTGGCCTGTTTAATGAATGGCTTGGCTTGTATTTTGGGATGAGTGATTGTTATGATGGTGGCTACCATTTGCATGTTATGGATGTCTGACACAAGTCAGTGTTGGTGGGAAAGGTTGGCCTGAACTGAGAACCTCCATTAATGATTAGGAATTTTCCATTTAGGAGCATCCTGAAAGTTGAAAGATTGGGGTTGAATGCGAAAGAAACACACCTCTTCTGATTGGAAGTTGTGGATTCCAAGGGTGAAAAGGGTGCAAAAACCGGTAGTGGGAGAGACTACTGCTTCATTAGATGAAGCTTTTGATTTCTACAATGAGTATGCTAAGTGTGCTGCTTTTAGTGTCCGTAAGAGCGGATGATGAGGTACAATGAAGCATGGTAAAGTGAGAAGACAGGTGAAACACGAGTGGAATGTCTAGCACTCATGATTGGTAAGAAAATGAAATCAGAATCAAGTTATATAGTGCATATGTTTATTGAAGAACATTGTCATAGGGTAGCAACTCACCAAAAGCATTTGCTAAATTCACATTGTGGATGTCGAAAGCGAAGAAGTGTTTGCAAAATACATTTAATTAAGCTAATATATATCACAAACAATGGCAGTGTTTGAAATCGAATTTGGTGGTTATGAAAATATTGGATGTATGGGAAAAGATGTGAGAAATTATGTTTATTGAGGAACATTCTCATAGGTTAGCAACTCACCAAAAGTATTTGCTGAATTCACATTGTGGATGTCGAAAGCGAAAAGTGTTCGCGAAATACATTTAATTAAGCTATTATACATCGCGAACAATGGCAGATTTTGAAATCGAATTTGGTGGTAATGAAAATATTGGATGTATGGGAAAAGATGTGAGGAATTATGAAGGGCCACAATGCATATATTTTTTGTGGATGTCTGATAGCCAATGCACCGGAAGCATGAATGTTTCGTTTGGAACAGAGGCTACTTTGGTAACAAATCAAAAGAAGAAAAAATAATGAAAGGTGTTGCTCGAGCTGGAATCATTGGAGAGCCAGAACATGCAAAAACAAAGGGGTGTGGGAAGTGATTTTATCTTAAGTAGAGAAGATGAAAAAGAAAAAGAAAGTGCTTGTCATGGATGTTGGAGAGGCCTGGTGCAAAACATGACAGTCACAACTGTCCAGCTCTTAAAAAAAAGAGTAAGAGTCTTTGTTTTTATTTTTTAGTTTGAGAGGTTTTATTTCTTCTTTTTACTTATTTATTTAAAATTTAAAAAAAAAAGGAAGAGTCCTTAACTAATTACACTTTTCCAATCATTTTGTTGTGTCAAATAGTTGAAATGTAGGATGCATCTTTGGATAACAATATAGAGGCCTCAGATAATGAAATGAGGCACTCAAAGAATTATGCATCACAGTATTTTGAAGACGACTGAGGTAACTTATTTGTTCTATCTTTCAATTACATTTATTTTATTTCCCGATTGTGGTAAATTGTGCAATAACATGGGAAATGACTTTCATTGGATTTGATGTGTTACTTTCCTATGGTGCTTTGTTTGAATGAGAGATTTTCTTTCTTTCTTTCGGATTTGATGTGTTACTTTCCTTCTTCTTCTTCTTTCAAACATGTTTTGTTTTTTATGCTTTTTTTTTTCTTCTTTCAAACATGTTTTGTTTTTTATGCTTTTTTTTTTTGGGGTGCAACCTTGATTGGAGGGCATTTTGCTGATGTTTACACGCATTCTCATTTTTATTATTCTTTCTTTTCTATTTAGTTGGTAAAAAAAATGGTACAAGTTAGGCTAGCATGCTGTTTTGTTTATTACCAAAAGCAGGACGGATTGGCCTGAAATGGAAAGAAGAACCCTCCTATGAAATCCTTACTTTTTCCTGACACGTTCGTGAGAATTATCTACGCGTTGAGTCATTTCAAGAATAACCCCTCACATGAATCATTCCACCCAGGGTAATGCTAGCTGTCCTATCTATGGTTTGAAATATTGCAATAATGACAGAAATGCCATTGCTTGGCCGGTTAGGATAGTGGAAGGCTGGCTAAGAATCATGTCCTATTCAACTCAATCAGAGCAGACTGAACAGGAGATAAGATTACTGCTGGATAGGATCGGATAGCTCTCTTGATCCAATCAATGGCAAGGATGGTCTGTAAATCCTCTCACTTGATCGGAAGGAGGGGGAACATGCCACTCGACCTCCAGCATATACTTCTATTGAATAGCCATCTCACTCCCATTCCCGCTCCTTTCCTTTGTTGGCCCGACATTTCAACAGGCGATAAAATCCTCTCGGATAAGGGGGATGGGCGGATGAAAAGGCTGGTGCCATAACTTGCACATGAGTCCTTTCTTTCCTTCAATGTCCGATATCATTTCTTCCTTGTCTAATATCATTTTCCATATATAACTCTCAAAACTTTACTAATGAGTGCCACTGCATTCCAATTTGTTGCAGATTATGAATAAAGACTGTCAAAGAAGCGAACAGAGAAGATCATGGTAGTGTCAATGATGTACCATTGATCTTAATTTGGATGAGTAATGCTAGAGCACTGGACGACTTGACTCGCCTGACTTGACCCGACCCGAACGGGTGAGTCGGTCCGAACCAAGTAGGCTTCGCCCAATCCAAACTCAAACCAAGTCAGTCGAGTTACCCAATCGAGTAGGCTTCGTCCAATAGGAACTCAAATCGAATAAAGTCCGAGTTACCGAGTAACTTGACCCAGCTCAACCTGAAACTTGATCCATTCAAACTCAACTCGCTCTGAAACCTGACTCAACTTGGTTTTTGGTATATATATAATTAAACAAAAAATCTTAATTTCTAAGTATCTCAACCCTACCCACCCCACCAGACCCCGATCCGATCCCATACTCTTTCTCTCCCTCCCTCATCCTCTTCCAAGCCCGACAACCACCCACCACCATCACCACCCTCCTCTATCTCTCTCCTCTCCACTCCCTCCCTCCCTCCTCTTCCAAGCTCGACAACCACCCACTACTAGAGGTGTACACGAGCCGAGCCGAGCTTTGCCCAGCTTGTGCTCGACTCGGATTGCTTGAGTCTCAGCTTGGCTAGGCCTTTGAGCTCGGAACAGTAGCTCGTGCTCGGCTCGGCCCGGCCGAGTTTAAGCCAAATTTAAGCAGAGTTTTCGAGTCGAGTTCGTCGTCGAAAGCGAGATGCAGTGGCGGTGTGGGTAAGGGGAGGAGGAGGGAGAGAGGTGAGTAGAGAGGGCCGTGTAGGTAAGGGAGGAGGGAGAGAGTAGGGAGATCGGACAGCCGTGCATCGGTGCGGCCGTGCGGTTAAGGGAGGATGAGGGAGAGTAGAGAGAGAGAGGGAGGGAGGAGTTTTGCCGGACTGAGAGAGATGGAGGAAGAGATGAGGAAGAGAGGGTTAGGGTCTAGGATTCGTGCGGGCGCCGGGCGGGATGTTTTTTGAAAACGGATAGGGTAGGGTTTTTTTTTTTTTTTTTTTTTGAAGGGTATATATACCCTGTACCGAGTTCGAGCCGAGTTCGAGCAGTATTTGAATCGAGTCAAGTCGAACTGGGGCAAGATCGAACTTGGCTCGAACTCGTTTCAAGCTCCAAAAATCAGCTTGACTTAGTTCGAACTCAACCTCGATCCGAGTCGAGCTTTTTCGAGTCGAGTCGAGTCGAGCGAGCCACCGAGCTAACTCTGCTTGTGTACAGCTCTACCCACTACCATGACAACTCTCTCTCTCTCTCTCTCTCTCTCTCTCTCTCTCTCTCCAACTCGGTGCCAACTTGACCCGACTCGGCACTTTTGACCGGGTCGGCCTCGGTCTGGGTTAGTCCAGGCCAGACCCGAAGTCAGATCGGGTCAGGCATGCCCAACTTGGTACCAAGTTCGGGTCGAGTTCGGGTCAGGCCTATTTCAAAACCACATCAAGTCGGGTCAGCCCTAACTTTGTCCGACTCGATTCAATGCCCAGCTCTAAGTAATGGTGATAATCTTGTACTAATGTGTAGTGAGATATTTTTATATTATTTTTACTTAAACTGTAATGTACGTGGTGTCTGCTATGGATCGATAATGCCTGGGATCTTTGTACTATTGACTCCCTTGGCAACAGCCAAGTGATAGGTTCCAGTCAAAATCATAGATGGGACTCTCAATGGATGGGACAATGAATGATCTCGAATTAATGCAATCACCTCGTGACAGGTTCCTACAATTCCGGTAGTGTAAATTTGGAGACACTCGGAAAAGTGTTTGGGCATCAAAATCCTGATACTAATTTTTCAGAAATGACGAGGGAAGTCGGCCCACCTTAGAAGAATATCAAATCATGTTTGAGGTACGTAGTGGTGTTTATATGTCATCTAACCCGTTCATTGGGAGAGTACCATCAGGAAGAGAAAGGACACCCAAAAAAAAAAATTAACTCTGATAAAATAAAATAAAAACTTTAGTGAGAGACGTCACATAAAATTGGAGATTTTGGGAGACATCATCTTGTATAGTGTGGCCCACTTGATTTTTGGCGTTTATATATTCTTTGGCTAGCACTCCCTAATCCCTATGCATGGCTTAGTTGCACCATTGAAATGAATTGCAATTACCAATTAAACTGAGTGAGAAATGTTGGCTTTTTTTCATGCTAAGGGCTCATCATTGTCTGTGTAACAGCCAATCCGTCCATTAGTTGGGCCAGATCATGTCAGGACGTGAGTTCAAATACGAGGAAAATTCGAAACAGTATGGATGGGGTGTGGCCCACTTAAGCTTTGAATCTGCCTGATTTTTGGGTTCACGCCCTAAAATGATTCGGAGCAACTGATGGACGGAGTGAATTTCAGGCAAACATTATCGTGGCCCCATAGATCTTTCGGTTAGAGGGTTCACTTGTAGGAAATTCACTCCCCCCCTCTCTCCCCCTAAATACAGAGGAGGGTTGAGCATGCTTTATGTGTAAATCCATTCTCTCCATCAGATGAGAACCATTATATTTTAGGTTTAGTTACAAAAACTCAAGCTCAACGTCTCTTCGTAAGTTGCATCAAATAATGGGTTTGGTGAAAGATATATTCGATGATGGCCCCAAGGCAAACATATTATTAGCACCTCATCTTCATCATTCTTGTGGTGTGATCTACTTAAAGTCAAAGACAACGTCCAGTAATGATATGGACCAATCACAATGTAGGAAATCAAGATTTCCCTACATATGGAAAGCAAAGGATTGGGATTCATATGTAAATCCACAATATCCATCATGTGAGAACACCCAATCATTCAAATATTAGTTGGATAAAAACACCCGGATGGACCACCCCAATGGAAACAATGTAAAATTGCTCCTAAAACCTTAAAGTTGAAACTTGGACAATTTACATGCTGTCTAAAACAGGAGATGTGAAGAATTCCGGTTAGAGAGAGAGAGAGAGAGAGAGAGAGAGAGAGAGAGAGAGAGTCTTAAGAGGGCTCGCACTTACAAGCTTGTTCCAAGCTAAAGAAGTAACAAGCTCTATCTTAGCTGTAGAAATAGTTGGATGGTTTAGATTAGGTACGCCCATAGCTCCCCTATGCTATGATTCATGGGAGATACTACTCTATGCGTTTGTAAATATTTTTCAAAGCTGCTCGCAATAAGAATCGACTGCCTGTAGTTATCATCACCATCGCGTGATCATCTACGGTCATCCTCGACCCCATCTCTATCACTCAAATCTTAATTTAGTTGCTTTCCTAGGGTGTTTATGACCTAGTCAAATCTATACAGATGACTTTGAAAATTCACACCAAAGTAACATCATCTCATAATAACTTTGCCTAAAATATAGAATAATAAGAATATAAAAGTCACATATGGGATTTTCATACTCGCACAACTGAATTGAAATTCTTATAAGCAATTGGGCTCACAACACAAGTATCTTCGTTCACACATCGTGATTAATTAAGCTTTCATTGTCTATGCAGTCACTGTCCAAGATCCACCCAATCATCCTATAATTTATCCCAACTAAGCTTACACAATCATATCACCTAGATGCCATCCTGGTCATTTCATAAATCAGGATGGAAGTACATTTCACATGCATATACATCTCAATATGAATCACTCTTGTTGTGCAGAATAGTACTACAATAGTCTATTATTCCATGTGAGAAATGGACGAATCCTTATAATCAACATATGTTGATCACATCTCATCATTATGGCCAATCTGAATATTTATGTGTACATTATCACGAAGGACTGTAACCACAAATAAATAATGCAAAAACATTAGAAAATCTCAATATAATTTAATGGATTAATATGTGCATATGCCTATATTTGGTCATTGGATGAATAATCTTTAGCATTTGGGCCCCTCAGACACAATACAATTGTTGAGGCATGTTTGCTTACTATGAGAAGGAAGATGATGCATTTTAGTTGAAAGAAGTAGAATACAGCAGAGCCGTCGATCTGTATTACATGTGGCTAGGTTATCCACCAATATGAATTGTCCAACTAGTGGGCCTCATTATAGATGAGTGATGCAATGAAATTATACTGATGGAAAGACCATAGCCATCCCTTACCTTTACTCTCCAACACTTAATATTGAACATTAACTACTTTAAATTCTCACCATAGATTTGAAGACCATTGCCTAAATGGAAATCATTCATTCTATGCATATCTTGAATTAGTTTCCATCCAGTGGGTCTTACTAACTGGACAATCCTAATTGAAGATAACCCTGCCATGTCTAATTTAGTGGTATTAAGTACTCTACCATATTATGGTTCTTCTGGCTCTACAATGGCATTTCCTATAGGAAAAGCTATAGTCAACAGGTATCCAAGAGTAGTTATGCCAATATGATGGGTATGTACAAGGTCCAGTTTGCTCATCATGTGGGTCCCAACATGTATATGTCATGGCCTTAACTCTACGTGAGGAGAATGAGATTGATTGATGCTACTTTAGTGTATGGTAACCATGGCTCATGAGTGATACAGCATAGTGTATGGTTGCATGAGTCCCCTTTAAATTATGGGATATCCCAAAAATCAACCCTATACGGAATTCAGGTGGGCCCATACAGCCCAACCTCATGAGATAGATGTTCGACACGCATCACGGTGGGCCCACACAGCTAGACCTCATGGGAAGTTCCCATGAGGTCGACCGCATAGACCCCCCCCCCAACACACACACACACATATATAAATCTCTCCTATAGAGATATGCATGCTTAATTTTAGAACAAGATAAATCTAAAAATAGTTGTAAAAATGTTACAAAATTTAATTCTTTACCAAATTAGGATCTAATTACAAATCGAGGGTCTTACTTACAAATTGTACAATTTAATATCAAGTATGAACTTCCGGTAAATGTGCTCATGTGTTCATGCCTTTTATTAAGTTTTTGTAAACTCTGATTTTGGAAATAATAAGTATATTTAAATATTAGCTTTTGCAAAATTCAAACTTTTAGTTTTCAAAATAAAGTTTACTTGATAAGATGAATAAATGTGTTCATGTGTTAGATATTATCTCTAGATTGGGAGTCCATTCACTCATTATGGTTATATATCTTTGCCACTTGAGATTTGTAAACTCTCACAGAAGCGTGCAGGTGATATTTGACACGGGTGAGTAGGTGTTAAAGTCCCTTGATATACATTGACATGGTAGAGCGAAAAGTCTTGTCTTCAAATTCTAGGAGTAACAAATATGTAAACTCCACACGTGCTGGGGTTACTGAAGTCCCTCAATATACATTGATATGCCATCATTACCTTTAAATCCCATCCAATCCACCCTAATCCGTTCAAATTTGCTTAGGACGTGTTTGGTTGGAGGGATTGGAAGGGATGGTAAGGTTTAATCCCGGGATTGGCCGGGCGTGCCAAACAGACTGGATAGAGCAATCCCATGGATCTCAAGACAATCCACTGACAACACCATCATTACCTAGAAATCCATGCCATCCACCTTAGTACCATTCAATCCCTTTCAATCCACCCGGCCAAACGGGCCCTAAAGGCATGTGCTTTTAAAACAAGTGATGATTTGAGAGGGCCATGTTGTACAATCACTGGTGCATGGGCCTCCGCATGACTTCCTTTCTAGCTTTGATTTTTCAAAGCATACTAATCAATCAATCTTCAGGGCATCCATCCTCAGCAGCGAATTTCTTCACGCGGCAGTCCTTGAATCATATTTTCAGCTCACAAAGGTTGAAAAACAACAATATTCCTCGGAATTTCACGTAGACACTCGTGTCTTGTCGATAAACCGATCGTCTCCGACAGTGGCCCACCTAAAAGTGGCCATTAGAAAAGATATTGTGCCAGTGATGCTAAAGTGAACTTTTCACCGACTGGCAACCACAATGCTAACTCCTCATGCATGCATATCTGCCTTGCAAATGGTTCCACTTGTGTTGGGCAATCTGTTTCGTGCAAACCGTAGGTCCCGTGAAGATCTCCTTAAATAAAAAATAGTCTTTTCCACCCATTAGGTGGGCCACACTGCTTAATCAATGGAAAACTGACAGTCTGGCTAAATCAGTCTTATTTTCAGGATGATGGATCTTCTTCTTTGTGGTGTCTACTGTTTGCATGTATGATGTCCTATACAAGTCGTGTGTCCATGGGAAAGATAGACCGTTCGCTTGAAGATGGTAAATGAGGACTCTCCACGTTCAACGGGATGAAAGATTGGATGGCTAGGATTTCCCGATTCAGTATGCCAAACTACCGAGCCAAGCTATACAAAGTTGGCCTCCAGTAGAGCTGTACACGAGTCGAGTTAGCTCGGTCAGCTCGATCGATTCGACTCAAAAAAGCTTGACTCGCCTCAGGCTCGAAATTAGATTCGGACCTAGTTGAGTTGGTTTTTAGAGTTCGAAAAATTTTTGAGCTGAGTTTGAGCTTGCCCAAGCTCGACTCGACTCGGATCGAATTAGATCGGTGACTCGGTTATTTTGATATGGATGTTGTTTGCGAGTGTTTGATGAAATGACTCAACGAAGTGTTGGTGAGGAAAGAATGGAAATGCCGGGTGTTTGATTTTGATGCTGCTTGCTGGGTATCTGATTTCGATGTTGCTTGTTCGGTGCTTGATTTTGATATTACTTGTTGGGTGTTTGATTTTGTTTGATTTTGATGCTAGATAATGGGTGTTTGATGAAATACCTGTAAAGTGCTGTTATTGTATTGCATTCCATGCGAAATTTAAGATGCATTCTATGTGTTTGATAAAATGCCGCATAAGCTCGAACTCGGCTCAAACCGTCCCGAGCTGTTGACCAAACCGAGCTGATCTGACCAAACAAGCTTGAGGACCGAGGCGAGCCGAGTTCGAGCTAGGGTTAGCTACTGGTCGAGTCGAGCCGAGCCAAGCTGTGTCAAAGCTCAACTCGAATCGACTCGTGTACAGCTCTAGCCTCTAGGGACCCATACAATTGTGGAGGCATGGGACCCACTAACTTCTTTACACCCACACACACCTTACATTGGCACCTTTTTTTTTGGGGGGGTTAGTTTTGTTAGTACACACCCACTGTCAGTACACACTCCAGTGTTAGCCACCCTCGCATCGGCACTTGAAACACACTCTATTTACCACTAAGCCATGGGTTGAAAACCCATCTCGATACACCATGCACTTAGAAATGGTGCCCATAGCAGAGACTAACTCTATTGAAATTAAAATTTGGAAACAACTGTCTCTATGCTATGGTCCAAAAATCAGATTGGTGGAACATCCTATCCTTTGATTCATGGACACCTGTTTGTCGAAAAAAGACTATTGATTTTAGTTTTTTTTTTTTCTTCTTTTTGTCTTCTTTTTATTTTTATTATTATTTTTTATTTATTTATTTATTTTTTCATTTTTAAGCAATTCAAAAAAATTCCACCAATCTTGTAATAGTCAAATAAGCATATTTTTTAATTCACGATACTTTTGTTAGCACTCGATTTGTTTCCCATCAGGTGTAATGTGTGCAGGTGTGCCAGAATCAATATAGTAGCTCGATTCAAATTGATCAACTTTGATGCTAAAAGGAGATGCATCCAATATGAATATATATGATTAGAATATAAGAAGATCGGTCACTTACCTAGCCACTTGCAAAATTTTATAACAATTAGGCTATAATAGAATTGTGGGGTTCTTCCTCCGAATATGGGTACCACTTTACCTTCCACGATAAAGGACTTTCAGCATATCAGTGCAAATCAAATTAAAGGAAAAACTCACAATCAGCCACTATGAGTAACTATAAGAATGTGTCTCTTAAAAGAACTACGTGATATTGGATAAATGACAAATCTAACATATATGCGTAAATTTGGATTATAACTAAAGACTATATCTAAGAATTATCATTACTTGAAAATCACTACTCCTAGGATAACTAAGCTAAGAGATAGATAGATTTGATTATTGAATTATATTGGGTTTGTAGATGATCCTTGCTTCATGGATTTCTTCTGCTAGTTATAAAGTTACATGCATCATATTCTTCCAAATGCTTCTTTCATTACTCCAGGAGTTACAGTAGTTGAAGAGTATCTTTCTAAAATCTTCTCTTGTTATGTTTCTCTTTTGTGATTATTTCTCTTATGTCGGTCAAGTTCTGTATTTCTCTAGTCTTCCGTATCTTAAATTGCTCAACTGCATTTTTTTGCTCGGCCATTAAATTTTTGGATAACTCAACCACATTACTTCATGGACCATCCAATGACGTGTAAAATTGAATTTAGTCGACTATGATTATGCGAAAAGCACTCCAAGTATCTTGAAGATCTTTTCACCATTCTCCTCTTTCTTGTGTAAACCTTTTTATTGTTCTTTTTTTAAAATGGCCAATAATAGGGTACAACAATTTCTAAACTGGTAGACATAATTAAGATTATTTAATTTGAATAACATGTATGCCGTGTATGCAATTTCTAAGCAATGTCAAAGTGCTTGCATACTATCCGTCACAGTGTTTCTCTTGGTGCTATTTGGATTGGTGGAATTCTCTGGAAAACTATGCAAAGGATATTGATTTCTGTAAATGTGATTTTTCCCCATTTGTGAAAATAAATTCATTAGTGAAATTGGTTTTCATTTCCACTGTTTTCTCGAATAACAATGAATTACATTTTTTAAAAGAAAAACATTAAATTATATTTTCTTGATTACAATTTTTATGGAAATCCTATAATATATCCATTATACTATTTAAGAAGAATTCCAGTCTCTTATGGAATTCTTTTCTTGAGATAAGCTATTTATGCCTCATGTAGCTTATCTTGGCTTCTACTTAATAGTAAGTGATTAAGTGCCTATTTGGATACCACCAAATAAGTTACTTTTTCTACTTACGGCAGTAGGTAACTTATTTGAGATAATTAAGTTTGGCTTATGATCAATTATAGTAAAAAGGTTACTTAATCACTTTAGCTAAATAAGTAGTACTTTTTTTTAAAACACGTGCACACACTGCCACACTCACACCGTAGTGGGATTTCACCACCTATGGGTATTCGTACCCTTGACCAAGTGTTGAAACTCCTAAGAGTCTACCACTGGAGCAAGAGCAAGGGTACTTGAGGCACAAGTAGCTTATCTTAAATAACTTATGATCCAAAGGCTGCCTGAATAACTTTAGGTAAAAAAGATACTTATTATTGATCTTAAACCAAACTTACTTATCTCAAATAAGTTACTTATCTACTTTCGTATGTAGAAAAAGTAAATTATTTGGTGGTATCCAAACAGGCCTACAATTTCCTTTCTTTCCCCATAACAGTTGTTCTATCTCATATTTTGATTTTCACCGATTAAAATATGCTAAGTATGAAAAATGCAAAGATTACCCAGACAAGCTATAGTTTGGGTTAGGTCAACCCAAAGCAGACTAACTCAACCCAAGTTTAGGTTAGGTTAAAGTTGGAAATCTCCAACCTATGTTGAAATCAAGTTAGGTTCATGTTAAGCATATGGCTCGAATTACATTAGTCTGAGAATAATCACATGAGGTTCGGTCCTCCAAGGCTGCTAGAGCTCTTTTCAACCTCTCTATAGCTAGATCAAGTAGTTTTAGGTCTCAGATACTTGAGAATTCAAGTTGCATTTTAACAAAGTGCCTTTGGCTCGAATGTCAGGTTGAAAGTTGGGTCCTTTTGAGGTGACGTAAGGTTCGGTTGACCGCCGACCTAACCCAAAGTGACCCAACCTGCCTGACTTGCAAAAGTATCTAGGTGTGTTTACACGCGCCATTGTGTTGGTGATGGGACCTATAAGGTCCCGGCTATTCATCACCTTCGGTCCCAACATGCATGTGCTATGGCCGCGAAATTGGACCGTTTAGTCGATTGGTCCCCACATGTACCAACAAAGAACAATAAAATGAACTAACTAACCGTCCCCTTTTGATATATTGATGTAGCCAATGTAGCCAGCCTAATGAGCAGACCGGTCTTGATTTTTGGGACGTAGGCCCACTTGATAAATTGCTTAGATCTCTCCACACTTGCAGTCCGATTCCAAATCCTACTTCAACAGGATGCCTCCACGGACCCAAACAATTGTGGAGGTGTGGGATCCACTTTTTTAAAAAAATTATATAGACACAGACACCCACACAATCTATAGAGGCACTCGTACCCGTGACCTTGTTGCAAAAATATTGATTTTAATAAAAAAAATATTTTAATAATAAAATATAATATAATATAAAAAGTTGTTTTGAAAAACACTTTTCTACGGGTTTTTTGGGAATAGTCCCATATAGAAAAGAAAAGAGAAAAACCTGTGGTTGATATGAAGGATGTGGAGTATTATAATATTTACCTACCTAGTCCGTGGACTATGGACCTTGCGTGTTCCGCGCTCGTGCTCGGGCACGGGCACGGGCTCGGTCACGGTCACAGGCACGGTCATGGTCACGGGCATGGGCTCAGGCTCGGTGCGAGGGCGTGGGCATGTGAGGCAGTGTTGCTGTAGAGGCGCTAGTGGCGCACTTTGCACTTCGCACGTCCACATCGTGTCGCAGAGGGTCGCTCCTTCGCGACCTTGAGCGAACCGAAGCGAGACGTGTGGGAAAAAGAGCTGTTGCAGCAGAAACTGTAACAGCTGAGCCATTAGTATAGGGTCCAGCTGTAATTGCTGCATGGCTAGCCCAACAGCTAAAAAACGGCTAGCTGTTGTCTCACAACAGTCAGCATGTAGCAACTTGATCTTGATGGTCCATGCACAACAGTCAGAAAACGGCCATAAAACGGCTAGTTTTCCAACAGCCAGAAATGGTTTAATGGAATTTAAGTCTCTTGACCATAACCCCCTAGCCACCATAGCCTATAAAAGGAGGACCTGGATGGGTTTCCAAACCATCTCAAATCACTTCAGCAAACCCATACGAACTGAGACAGCCAGCCCCTCTCCACTCATATATTCTAGTGTTTCCAGCAATATAGCAAGGCTTAAACCTTAGCTTGAAGAACAGACTAGCGGTGTGGTCTAGAATGGTTCAACTGAACTAGTGGCTGAAGATTTGAACTGACCTGTGCAGAAGTTTTTTCTCTTCTTTTCTTCTTCTCTTGGAATTTTTTCCTTTATACTGTAATACTGCCAGAAAGTGTGTAATTGAGTTCCATTTAGTGGGCCTTCGTGTTTGCTGAATGTAGACCTACACCAGGCTCGTCGTATCCTAGAAGTTATTTGCCTGTAACCTACCAGCATACTCAATTCACTTGAGTAGAGGCAAATAACGCTTTAAGGACAGCGTTTCAGACGTGCTTCAGCCTGTCCTGATTTCTGATTATTTTTCACTTTTCGATTTCCACATTATACAGAAATACATTAATCTGTATAATTTCCAACAATCTTAAAGCGTTATTTTACTGATGGAAGCCGATAGTGTTTCATCCATCAAGTTGATGAATCAAGACTTGATACGTCTTGATCAGTTCGATGGAACCAATTTTACAAGATGGCAAGACAAGCTGAAATTTCTCCTGACGGCGCTGAAGATCTATTACATATTAGATCCAAATTTGCAAGCACTACCTGAAGCATCTGACAACGACACACCTGAACAAGTAGCTGCCCGCATCAAAAGAGCCGAAGACGAACTCTTGTGTCGATGACACATTCTGAACGCTCTCTCTGACCGCCTGTACGATCTGTACCAACAGACGTCATCAGCAAAGGAGATCTGAGCCGCTCTGGAATTCAAATACAAGGCTGAAGAAGAAGGTACCAACAAGTTTCTCATCGCCAGGTATTTTGACATGGAAGATAATAAACCGCTGCTGCCCCAAATCCAAGAATTGCAGCTAATAGTAAACAAAATCAAAGCGATAAAAATCAATCTTCCTGAATCATTCCAAGTCGGGGCTATAATCACCAAATTGCCACCGATATGGAAAGACTATAGAAAGAAGTTGCTGCATAAAACCGAGGACTACACACTGGAACAAATCCAGAAACACTTCAGGATTGAGGAAGAATCCCGTAACCGCGATAGAAAAAATGATAACGAGAATACCTCGTCCAAGGTACATGCTGTAGAAAACACTAATAATAAACATCCCGAGAAGGACAATTCCCTGAAACCTAATAAAGGGAAATTCAAGAAGAACACCCAAAATAAGAACGGAAAGTTCAAGGGCCCATGCCATGTCTGTGGAAAAACCGAACACTATGCTCGAGTATGCCGCTATCGCAAATCTAAAAAAGAGGCAAGTGCAGTAGAAGAAGGCGATATCATGGCTATAATCACTGAGGTGAATATCATCCAAGGCAAAGTTCCAGGTTAGTGGTATGATACTGCCGCTACTGTACATGTGTGCTATGACAAATCAGCCTTCAAAACCTATAAGGAATTGACCGATGGTCAAGAAGTCCAAATGGGTAATGAAGTCTGATCGAAGGTCGTCGGCAAAGGAACTGTCGAACTGATATTCACCTCTAAAAAGAAAGTGATTCTAACTAAGGTACTGCACATCCCAGACATGAGGCGAAACTTAGTTTTTGGAGATCTTCTGGGAAAACCAGGCATACAGGTGGTGTACGAGTCAGGTAAACTGATTCTGTCCAAAAATGAGAATTTTGTCGGAAAGGGATATGCTTGTAACGGAATGGTTAAGTTTTCTTTGAATGAAAGTAGCACTTTTGCGTATATGGTTGAATCCGCTAGACTGTGGCATGATAGATTAGCCCATATAGAGTATAGTACCTTGAAGTTCATGGCTAGGAATGGTTTAATCTCATACACATATAATGAAACCGAAAAATGTGAAGTGTGCATAAGATCCAAGATGACAAAAAAATCTTTTTCAAGTGTTGAAAGATCGTCTCAAGTATTGAATCTTGTGCACAGTGATATTTGTGAGTTAAACGACATTCTTACTCGTGGAGGTAAACGGTACTTCATAACCTTTATAGATGATTGCTCTAGGTATGTGTATGTATACCTATTAAAAAGTAAAGATGAAGCATTAAACATGTTTAAAATATATAAAACAGAAGTAGAGAATTAACTGAATAAGAAAATAAAAATTCTCCGTAGCGATAGAGGAGGAGAATACTTCTCCAATGAATTCGATAACTTCTGTGAAGAACATGGACTGATACATCAATGTACAGCACCATACACACCTCAACAAAATGGTATAGCTGAAAGGAAGAATAGAACATTAGTAGAAATGGTCAACTCAATGCTGATAAGAGCAAAGTTGCCACTAAGTCTATGGGGAGAGGCACTGCTTGCAGCATGCCATATAATAAACAGAATTCCATCTAAAAAATATAAAATATCTCCATATGAAACATGGAGAGGTAGAAAACCTAACGTAGTATATCTAAAAGTGTGGGGGTGTCTTGCATATTACAGAACCCCTGATCCAAAAAGAACTAAGTTAGGACCAAGAGCTATTAAGTGCGCCTTCGTAGGGTATGCACAAAATAGTAAAACTTATAGACTTCTAGACATAGAGTCTAATACAATAATAGAATCAAGAGATGTTGAGTTCTTTGAGAACTCACTATCCTTGGAGTCAAAGGATAATGAAATTCAAACTCCTAATAAAGAACCAGATAACACAGCTCCACAGATAGTGGAAGCTCCTATTGAGCCTCGTAGGAGTCAAAGAACAAGAATAGAGAAGAGTCTAGGAGATAACTATATAGACTCACAACGTGTCATTTTCCATCTTGTAGAAGGAGATAGAAAATGTTATAAGAAAAATACTTATAGTAATGACTATAGAAGATGATCCTAAAACATATAAAGAGGTCATATCCTCTACAGACTCAGCTTTCTGGAAAGAAGCTATAAATGATGAAATAGAATCCATACTATCAAATCAAACATGGGAACTAGTTAACTTACCTCCAGGTTCTAGACCCATAGGTTGTAAGTGGGTATTTAGAAAGAAATATCACACTGATGGGACTATCCAAACCTTTAAAACTCGACTAGTAGCTAAGGGTTTTAGACAAAAAGAAGGGATAGATTACTTTGACACATACTCTCCTATAGCTAGGATAATATCCATTATGATATTATTTGCGCTAGCTTCAATATATCATCTTCACATCTACCAAATGGATGTAAAGATTGCATTCCTGAATGGTGACCTCAACGAGGAGGTATACATGGAACAACCTGAAGGATTCGTTGTACCAGGAAATGAAAACAAAGTATGTATATTAGTCAAATCATTGTATGGATTAAAACAAGCACCAAAACAGTGGCATGAGAAGTTTGATTACAAAATACTTTCTCATGGTTTTACGCACAATGTAGATGACAAATGCATATATTCTAAAGTAGATGGTAGTTACATCGTTATTATTTGTCTGTATGTTGATGACATGTTAATAATAAGTAATAAAATGGAAGGTGTAACTGAAACAAAAAGATTTCTATCTTCCGTATTTAAAATGAAGAATCTTGGACAAGTTGATACCATTCTTGGTATCAAAGTTAAAAAACATTGTGGGGGTTATGCTTTGTGTCAATCTCATTATATTGAGAAGATACTAAACAAGTTTAACCATCTAAATATAAAAGAAGCAAAGACCCCATTTGATCCAAGTATCAAGCTAAAAGAAAATATTGAAAGAATAGTTGCACAATTAGAATATGCGAGTGCTATAGGGAGTCTTATGTATGCTATGTAATGCACTAGACCTGATATCGCATATGCTGTGAGTAAACTTAGTAGGTTTATTAGTAACCCCAGTACTGAACACTGGAATGCAATAAATAGAGTCCTTGGTTACTTAAAAGCAACCAAAGACTTAAGACTATTCTATTCAGAGTTTCCTGCCATATTGGAAGGATATACCGATGCGAGCTGGATATCGAGTGCAAGGGAGAACAAGTCTACTACAGGGTGGGTATTCACCCTAGGAGGTGCAGCTGTATCTTGGGGATCCAAGAAACAGACTTGCATAACGCATTCGACTATGGAATCTGAATTTATACCCCTGGCTGCTACAGGCAAAGAGGCTGAGTGGCTAAGGGATCTTCTATTAGAAATTCCTTTCTGTGTAAAGCCTATATCGGCTCTGTCACTACATTGTGATAGTGAAGCCACATTAGCTAGAGCCTATAACGGGACTTATAATGGTAAGTCTAAGCATATTAGTCTTCGACATGATTATGTCAGACAATTGATTCGAGATAGAATTATTGCTATTTCTTATGTGAAATCAAGCATTAACCTGGTAGATCCTTTCACTAAACCTCTATCGAGAGAGGTAGTAAAGGCTACATCTAGAGGGATGGGGTTGAAACTCTTCAACCAAAGTTCCACCAGTGATGGTAACCCAACCTAAAGTCAGAAAATCTCTAATTTTGGGTTTAATGGGTAAGAACAAGTCACTAATATGTGGAAAGTTTTTCAGCACTAAAATTATAAAACCTCATCCATAATAGATAAGTGCTGAGCGTTACGATAAAGGGTTGAGTCTTAGAACTCTTAATGAAATCCAGTCTATAAGGACAAGTATCTTATAGTAACGGAGATACTGGAAGGATTTCACCTATATAAACGTAGAGATGGTACCGTCTCTCATGAGAGTTAGAAGTTTTTCTCTCGGGATCGTTCATGAATTAGGATAAGCACATGGCCATTAATCGTGCTGAGCAAGATTGTGAAAACTCTAACAAACACATAGCGAATATGTGTGTGGTATTTTCAATTCTGTTATCTAGGAATAACTGGTTCAAGGCTGCGGCTACTAGTCATTTCGACAGAGTTTTGAAATACTTACACTAAGGAAAGATTAAAATCGAAAGATATCTTTCTTTATGCATATAAGCAAATTATTTTGGCAGTATTGTTTAATCGAGAAAATATTTTTATAAAAATCAAGTGGGGGATTGTTGCAAAAATATTGATTTTAATAAAAAATATTTTAATAATAAAATATAATATAATATAAAAAGTTATTTTGAAAAACACTTTTCTATGGATTTTTTTGGAATAGTCCCACATGGAAAAGAGAAGAGAAAAACCTGTGGTTTATATGAAGGATGTGGAGTATTATAATATTTACCTACCTAGTACGTGGACTATGGACCTTGTGTGTTCCAGTGCGTAGCACTGGAACACCCGCGCGCGCGCTCGCGCTTGAGCTCAGGCTCGGGCAGGGGCACGGGCTCGGGCTCGGTCTCGGTCTCGGTCTCGGTCTCGGGCTCGGTGCGAGGGCGTGGGCATGTGAGGCAGTGTGGTTGTAGAGGCGCTAGTGGCGCAGTTTGCACTTCGCATGTCCGCATCGTGTCGTAGAGGGTCGCTCCTTCGCGACCTTGAGCGAACCGGAGCGAGACGTGTGCGAGTCGCGGTGCGACTAAGTGGCTATGGCGGGTGGCTGGTTAGTAGAGAGACTAAAGGACTGAGAGAGAGATCTCTCAGTATAAATAGAGGGACTAAAAAGAGCTGTTGCAGCAGAAACTGTAAACAGCTGAGCCATTAGTGTAGGGTCCAGCTGTAACTGCTGCATGGATAGCCCAACAGCTAGAAAACGGCTAGCTGTTGTCTAACAACAGTCAGCATGCAGCACAATAGTTAGAAAACGGCCATAAAACGGCTAGTTTTCCAACAGCCAGAAATGACTTAATGGAATTTAAGTCTCTAGACCATAACCCCCTAGCCACCATAGCTTATAAAAGGAGGACCTGGATGGGTTTCCAAACCATCTCAAATCACTCCAGCAAACCCATACGAACTGAGACAGCCAGCCCCTCTCCACTCATATATTCTAGTGTTTCCAGCAACATAGCAAGGCTTAAACCTTAGCTTGAAGAACAGACCAGCGGTGTGGTCTAGAACGGTTCAACTGAACCAGTGGCTGAAGATTGACCTGTGCAGAAGTTTTTTCTCTTCTTTTCTTCTTTTCTTTGGATTTTTTCCTTTATACTGTAATACTGCCAGAAAGTGTGTAATTGAGTTCCATTTAGTAGGCCTTTGTGTTTGCTGAACGCAGACCCACACTAGGCTCGTCGTATCGTAGAAGCTATTTGCCTGTAACCTACCAGCATACTCAATTCACTTGAGTAGGGGCAAATAACGCTTTAAGGACAGCGTTTCAGACGTGCTTCAGTTTGCCCTAATTTCTGATTATTTTTCACTTTTCGGTTTCCACATTATACAGAAATACATTAATCTGTATAATTTCCAACAGACCTTAGTATTAAACATACTCTGTCTACCACGGAGCCATGGGTTGAAACCCATCTTGATATAATGTACTTAGAAATGGTACCCATGCAATGTATTAACTCAAATAAAACTACGTTTCGTAAACAACTGTTTGTAAGCTATAGTTCAAAAATCAGATTGTTTGACCATCTTATCCTTTGATTCATGGACACTTGTTTGTTAAAATAAGATTATTGGATATTTTTCATCTTTAAGCCATCCAAAAAATCTCCACCAATCTTATGATAGTCAATTAAGCATAATTTTTAGTTCACAATACTTCAAAACTGGTAGACATAATTAATATGATTTAATTTTAATAACTTGCATGCCTTGTGTGCAATTTCTCAGTAATATCAAAGTGCCGGCATACCATCCATCACATTCCATACTAAGATGTTGTTCTCCTAGATCTGTTCGTATTGGTGGAATTCTTCAGAAAACCATGGAAATGATATTAATTTCCACAAATATGATTTGTTTCCGTCATTTGTGAACATAAATTTATCAATGGAAATTGGTTTTCTCAAATAACAATGAATTCCATTTTTTTAAAAGAAAGAGAATAAATTTTAGATTTTGATGATTACAAAAGGCAACATCTTGCATTTTTATGGAAATCCTATAACATATCCATCAAATTACTTATGGTAAAACAAATAAGTTTATGTTTTTAGCTCATTGATAGGGTTTGTAGAGACAACGTAGTGTGCGAGCAATGTAGGATTCCATTCCTGGTTGTCTAACCTCATAGGCAACTAGGAAATAAAGCCAATTCCTCTGCATTTCCCTTTCCTTTGATGTGGCATTTGTTTTATATTCATATTTTGATTTTTTTGTAATTAAAATATGTCAAGTACGAAAAATGCAAAGAGTGTACAGACGAGCTGTAGCTTAGGTTAGGTCAACCCAAACCAGACTAACTCAACCCAAGTTCAAGTAATGTTCAAGTTGGAAAACTCATACAAATTGAAATCAAGTTGGATAACAGACTCACAAGAGTTTCAACACAAGGTCATGGGTTCGAGCATCCATTGTAGTGAAATCTCACTATAGTGTGAGTGCATGAGTATAGGGCATGAGTGTGTGTATACAAAAGAAAAAAAAAGTTAAGCATAATCAACTTGAATTACATTAGTTAGGGAATAATCACAACATTAGTTAGGAATAATCACATGTATTTCAGTTTGGTCCTCCAAGGCTGTTAGAGCTCTCTTCAACTTGTTGATGGCTAGATGAAGCATTTATAAGTCTCATGTGCTTTGGAATTTAAGTTGCATTTTAGCAGTGCCTTTTGCGGGAATATAGGTCAAGTTGGAGGTTGGGTTCCCTTAAGGTAAAGTTAGGTTCGCTTGACCGTCATCCCGACCCAACGTACCTAGGGGTGTTAATGGGCCGGGCTTGGGCCTTAAAATTATTGTTTTTTAAAAAATCATCCCGGCCCGACGGCCCGGCCCAAAATAGTTTAACATCCGGGCCAAGACTTACCCAAGCCCGGCCCGTTGACAGCCCTTAACCTACCCAAGTTGTACGGCTATCTAGGGGTGTTTGCATGTGCCATCGTTATGGTGATGGGACCTATAAGGTCCCCGGTTGTCAATCACCTTCGGTCCCAACATTCATATACTATAGCCGCAATAATGGACCGTTGATCCTGGTCTGTACCAAGAAAGAACAATAAAAACATCTAAACAACGGTCCCCTTTTGATATATTCATGTAGCCAATGTAGCCAACCTAATGAGTAGACTGGTCTTGATCTTTGGGACATAGGCCCACTTGATAAATTGCCTAGATCTCTCCTCACTTGCTAGCGAACAGTCCGATTCCGGATCCTACTTCCAAGGGCAGGTTCTTCTCGGCTGCATCGAACTTTTTTTAAGGTGTGGCCCACCTCCTAAATCATCGCCGCTGACACAAAAGTCAATTGAAAATTGGCCGTCCTTCCGTTATTATAGTCATTTTCGGTCAGGATTCCTGTTATCATGGGAAATGAGTGTGGAATAGGGGTACCGAAACCTTCCCATGAACCTACTTTCATTGGACCCATTTTTATCCACAACAATGATCTGGACCGTCCATTAGGTTCAGTATAATCTTCTTCTTCTATTTATGTAAAAAATAAATCAATAAATCTTATGCTCTTAAGCATCAGTAAGTGGAGATGTCAGTTAGAGAAGATCATGTCAGTCCATTCTTATACCACTAAATAAACAGTGTAGATAATTCATTTGGAATTATTTAAATTGAATATACTAAAATGGACGGTCTAGATTAATGAAATAGATTGTCTACAGGTAAGAATCTAACGCGGCGCATAGATGGCTCGTTGCACTTTATTGCTTTCATTCATTGCAGATATAGACGCAAGTGTTCCGATTGGAGATAACTTCGCTTTTCTTACGGGTGAAATGTTTTTGGACCACAAGGTAGAGGATTTGTAACATGCACGTCGCTGCACTGAAGTTTCTATGGTTTTACCTGTTAAAAGTACACGTGGCAAAAAAAAAGGCGATCGTAGCTGTTGTTTTGGTGGGGCATGATATGGATAGATCATATATCAGAACTAAAATGGAATAGTCTCTTGTATCCATCCGATCTTATGTTATAAAAGGAGTGGTTTACATTCAACTGGATGAAGTCAAAATAAATACCTTATATAGTTATTTAAATTTTAGAAATTTTGGTCTACAGATAATCCACGTAGTGTCCCACCTGATCAACAGTTTAGATTTCTTGAAAAAAGGCTGCAACGTTTTTGAAACGACATGCATATTAGAGTTTCTGGTAAGGTTAGGGACCCGTGAGTGCACGTGGTACCATTCATTTCACAGGACACGTGTCCGAAACCTCCACCAAGTCAACATTATAATGCAAGCCCGGATTTCACACGGCACTAGCGATAATGACAGGAGAGGGGGCCTCGCATCACACGTGGAGACGCTGAAATTGCAAAATCACTGCCATTCGCCAAGTGGGCCCCACGGATAAATGTACCGTGACCACAAAAACAAGTCGGCCGACACATTAGGCAAGCCACACGTGTAAATTGAACAGGACCGTTGCCATTGGATTGTTATACGGTGAATGCGGTAGTACACTGATGGTGGGCCACACTTTTGTCTCAGCCAGGGGCATACCCACACGTGTGAATGGACAGGAGTGCTCCTGCTAAAGCCCTTTTGCATGAAGTTCCTGCGCAAGGATGCAGGGTGGGGCACACCTCGATGTTTGTGAAAAATCCACACCGTCCATCATTTTTGAGAGATCATTTTAGAACGTGGGACCAAAAATGAGATGTATCCAACACTAAAATGACACACGAGATGAAACAGTGGAAATTCAGTGAACACCGTTGAAGAATTCTTATGGCCATAAAATTTTTGTATCAAGCTATATTTTTGGCGTTTTTACTTCATCCCATTGTTAATGATCTTATAAACGGTTTGGATAGCATATAAACATCAAGGTGGATCCTGGGAAGGTTTCAACGGTAGGAATTGCTTTCCCAAATTTTCCCTCTCGTGGGACCTGCTTGAGTTTTTTATCCCCCTCATTTTTGGTCGTACATCCTAAAATGAAATCGCAAAACGGATGGACGGAATGGATTTCTCACATACATTTCAGTGGGCCCCACCTTCCTGCGAAAGGCTTTAGCAGGAAATCCGCGTCCGAGTGCGCACGAGTATGCCATTTGGCACGTGCGTAGGAGGCCGTCTCTATCCCACCTTCACGACTATCAGGGCTCGACGTAAGCAGATGATTGCGCTTATTGGAACCACGACATGAAAAGCATCGTCAGCAGTAAACAGGAGGTGGGGCCCACACGTCATTAACGGTGAAGATCCCGCTCAATATATATTTAATGGTACTCCCGCGAGCATAAATTCACGGTAGTCTCACGTACTACGATACCGGTAACTGAAAGCGTTATGACCCGCGAGTCTTGCAAAGAAACAGGTATTATTTCTTCGTTTGGACAGTAAACTGAAAGGTGGGCCCACATAACTGTGATCCTGGCCGTTTATCTTTTAGGACCATCATCACGACCGAAGGAGTTTCTAATTATAAAGTCATGCAGCTTTTTCCCTTCTTGAATGGCGACCGTAAAATAAACCATCTATACGGTTAGGATTGTATGATAGTGGAACTTTCTGGCCATAATCATCAATGGTGTAGATTATCGAACGGTGGGGCCCCACCTTTATCTCGTTGGACCTGGACAAAATGCCGTTGGGTTCGGGCATCATAAATCCGGACGCGGATTGCGTCCTAACCCCCGCCCGCCTCCATAGGGGAACGAGCAGGATCTTTGAGTGGCCACCGTGATGTATGGGTATTATCCACACCGTTCATCCATTTTTTGGTATCATTTTAGATCATACTTCCAAAAACGAGGCAGATCTAAGAGTCAAGTGGACAACACAATGGAGATTAAACTCTTACCGTTGAAAACTTCTTGGGGGCCACAGAAGTTTTGGATGGAGCTGATATTTGTGTTTTCTCTTCATCCAGGTCTATGTAACTTAATGAATAGGTTGGATGGAAAATAAACATCACGTTAGGCCCTAAAAAAGCTTCAACGGTGAAAATCATTATCACCGCTGCTTCCTGTGGTGTGGTCCACTTGGGCATTGGATCTCCCTCAGCTTTCAAGTCGAAAATTAAAATGATACGAAAAAATGGATGGACGGTTTGGATTATACCCATACATCACGTTGGACACTCAAAGCTCCTGCCCGTTCCCTGCTAGAGACGGGAGGGAGAAGGACGCAATCCACGTCCCATAAATCCTGGGTCGAGATAAACATACGCACACGACTTTGTTTCGAGCCGGGCTCGCGCGAGTAAAATGGTGAATGTATCTTGCTTGCAACCTGTTATAATGGCTCCTATATGCAAAGATCCCATCCATTCATCAGATAGGTCCCACAGTGATTATAACTAAGTCATAGATTCGAGTAGATCTAATCCATTCAACTGATGGATCCTACAGAGAAGACTTTTCTTATCGATCAACTTTCAGTAAGAACTAGACGCCTGCCTGAAGAATAGACGGTCTATTTTAAGAGTATGCCCATTTAGGATAAATGTGATGAACGTACTGGATCTCTGACACGCACGCTTTTGATATGTACAATGCGCGCAAGGCCCTTTTGCTAACTCACTGCCGCGAGTCCTATGGTAATTCCCATGTTTGAATCGCCCAATCCCGACAGACGAGATGCCAGTGAAATCGTGTCAAGACCTTCATGGGCACTCATTTCTCACGCTTGTAAGTGTGACGCACATTGGATAAATCCAAACGGTTCATCAGGTAGATCCTCATATATAAGGTGGGTTTCCTCATCAGGTGGGCCAAACATTTTCAAAGAGATGGATGGTTGAGAACAATTGACCAGCAGTTAGTATTTTACTTACACATTTGACTAGTTTATCCACTTGATTTTTATGAGAAGGAATGTTAGTGGCAGAGAAAGCTGATGAATGTACTGGATTTGTTACACGTGTTTCACATCGGCACATGTAGTGGGAAGCCATCGACTATCTCACACGAGCGAGTCAACTATATATTCATTTGAACGTGGTCGTTGGAGCTGACGTTGATGTTGTATGGCCGACAGGCGAGAATTGCGATGAGAAATAAAGACTAATGTGCCACTGATCTTTATTTCAATGACTAACGTATCCCAACTTCCCATCATTTTCCAATACAAGGCGATTCGCGCACCAAAACTCAAGAAGTTAAAAGACGCCGTTCATCGTAACTCAAGGATGGTAAGCGAGAGACATGTGAACCCACTCATTTCATTAATGCCTCTTTGGTTTTCAATTTTCTATCAAATACAAAGTAAATGAGCTATTATTATCAAATTTCCTGCGTTTGTTTTAAAAGTAATTTTGACTTGAAGTTAAATAAACTTGGGTTTGGGTGTGTTTGGATACATGGTTTATACTATAATGTGTTGTAATGTTGTAATGAATAGAATGTCAAGGTGTATGAGGTGGAAATATGTTGTTTTAGATGAAGAATCTGAATGATTTTTGTATGTGCAAATGAAAATGGTGTTTTTTTTCCTTTCGATTTGCAACATAACAGTGTTTTTTACATAAAACCGGGCACACTTGTATTTCAATATGTTTCAATTTGTGCTCCACAATTACCTACTGGTCAAAGCCATATGAAAAAGGAGTGAGGAACTTTGAATCGCTCACACAATCCACCTGGGTCCCACCATGATAGATGAGATAAATTTGCCCTATTTAGCTAAATCGCAAGGGCCCTATCTTACTTTAGACCATAAATGAGGCAGATCAAACAATATTAAGTGACCCATCATTGATATAGTCGCATGGCCACATTAGACATGACCGCACTACGTTTCTTGCTACGTTAGTGCATCCCACTGGAACCGACTTAAAATTATATTGGATCCATATAAACTGAAAATAGTTCACACATCCAAAAAACGTAAAAATAAATAAATAATAATAAGAAGAAAATTCATTGTAACCTACCACATCTATACACACATCCAATTGACTAGCAAAAAGCAACCACACACACAGGCCAGTATAAAACATGGGTCCTTACTCTTGCTCGGGTGGTAGACTCTCATGAGTTTCAACTCCCTGTCAAGGGTTTGAGTACCCATAGGTAGTGAAATTCCACTAGCGTGAGTGTGTGGGTTGCGTGCGCGTGTGTAAAAAAAAAAAGGCTAGTATAAAACATAACAATGGTCATATGTCCACACATATAGCCATGACAACTTAGAATCGAAAAACTATATAGGAGGCAATCTTAAACATGAACGATGCCACCATCAATTGGATAAATCTCTCAGTCTCTCTCGGCACATGGTTATTGTCAACCCCTATACCTGATTGATGGAGTGTGTCGCCTAGCTTCTTCATCAAGTCAACATCTGCACGCGTCTAATCATCTATGGCTTTGTTACTCCGGGTATGGAGGCAGTACTCACTAGTTGAACATTTTTTAATGATGGTATGTTATCCATGGGCCTCATATTATCAACTTAGAGATTATGGTTATTTCCAAATTCCAGTGGCCATGCAGCATATGTATCTTGTAAGAAATTCATGGTCAGTAATTATTACCCAACTTGTCGCCAACACTCTTCCCAATTGTCAAATATGCCTTTCTTGACCACAAACACAATATAGAATTTACAAATTGTATTACCTACAACATATAATATTATTAGTACGTGAATAAATGGTCTAATAATTATAAAGTTGACATTAAATTCAAACATTGTATATACGAGCAATTAATAAGGAGACCATGAATGGGCGTAGCAAAGGTCATTAGCAATTAATGAATGATTCAGTTCGTTATACGTACCAAGCAGACGCGGCAACATTAATTTTATACAGACAAAGATTGTAATAAGCAATTCATATGCAGTTAACATGAACATGAAGATAATATAAATATACTTGGATTACACTTTTTTTTTAAATGTGGTGTATCTTAACTTCCCTTATAAAGAGAAGTTACCTGTGTACAATATACATTTATCATCTCTACCTTCACGGTTTAATGTAGAGAGTGTCACACCCAACCGTATATGTTCCATGCACCAATATATGTACAGAACCCCCAACTTGTCCAAAAAAATATGTGCAGTAGTAATAGTTACATTCATAGAAGAATCATCAAAGTAAAATGTAACATATTATCATCAGTAACATACATGTCTAAAATGGAGAATGTTCACAAAAGTTGGTCCATCACATAGAAAACATGACGTGTAACTACATCAGTCATCGAGTCCATGTAAGTCTCTTATGCGGTGTCATAATAAGAAAATGTATTGCTAAAAAATTGTCCATCAAAAGTATAGATCCAGTAGTCATCACATCTTATTGTACTAAGTTTTGTATTTCATCTAGTAATGCATTAACCCTTCGTGTATGTATCAGTTCTTTGCCATATGCTACTGTTAGGCGATCCACAACGGTTGTCCTTCCTTTAATTAATGATCCTGGAGCATAAGAAGAAAATCTAACATTTGCTTTCTTTCTCGACAACACCATTGATCGCTTATTAAAGGATGTGGGTGTCTTACGCATGGTCATCTTAAAATTCTTCATTCCAGTAATCGTGATATCATATGCGAGTCGAATCTTTGGTATGCTATTGCATTTTTCATCCATTTTTAAATGCATAGTTTTCTAAAAAAATCCTTTCAAAATTGTAGGAATCCTCTAAATCTTCTCTTCCACCTCGGACTACAGAAAGAAATGTGGACTAACTAGTAACTGACTTGTACCCAGTAGCTTAGTCAACACCTATAGTGATATTTAGATCATCGAATCTAGGTATCTAATTTTTTCAAATTTTCGCAACAAACTGTAGGATTGTTGTGAGTAAACACTCTCATTAATTTTATATACATTTGTACTATAAATTTCATAATTGCCTAATAGGCATGAAGAGTAAAGAAGTTACCTTCACACACACTTGTCTTATATATCACCCAGTGCGATGATAATTTTAAGTCTGCATCACACCCAAACCCATATGCTTTCAGCATGTCTCTCACTGCATTGTACTATTTTTTTAACACGTGCTTGTGATTTTAAACGTTATCATTGTTAACATAAATACCAAGAGATTTATCTATCTCAGTTATCTCTGCTTGTCTCTCCAGACCAACTTGCTCTAGTAGAATGTCTATCGAAATATTGTCCATTGCAGTCATCCAATAAATTGTGCTTTTAGAAATTTCATTTTCAAATGTTAATTTCGTGTTGAACTTGCGAGGAGACCTGTAAGTGGATTTAAGCAGATATTTGCATTTATACTTTGTTAGAGTTGAGAATCCATTTTTTTCGAGCATATTCATTTTCACTTTTGAAAAATATCCATGGAATATATTTATAACCCACACATACTATAAAGCATAGTAAATAAGCAAATTTATAATTATGCAAATATAATTGTCAGTCACTGGTATGAACGAAGTTTATAAAAATTTACATAAATAGTAATCATAACGTAGTAATATAGTAAAAGAATATAATACAAATCCTTATAATATTAAAAAATAAAATAGTAAATATTGTTAATTATTCATCACTAATATGACCGTCCTACTGCATCTGTTCCACAATATCAGCATGTTTTCTAGTCTAAACCTCCCACTCTGTGTTTGTTACGTTAACTACAAATTTTTCTCCATCGATGACATTAACTTTAACCAAAGATGGGGTTACCTCAACCATACCAGAACTGTTGGCGTCCATCTCCTCAAACTCTCTCTCACCAGTTGTATTTATGAAATTGTACAGGACAACGCTGGCGAGAATAATTTTCACTTATATCTCAACTTAAATTACAAAGATGTCCTTAATACTGAGAATTTATCATTTACGATTCCAAAAAAAAATATTCAATTACATTATGTACTTAAGAATACTTGTAATTGAACAACTCCCCGTTTGAGAGATTTTGACTAGTATCAATTCTTACAAATAATATCTAACGCCTTTATACGATGTCATAAAACGGAGACTATAGGCATATTTGGCATCCACCATATAATATTTTCTTATGATTGTCCATTAGTGAAGTTAATGAAAAATAAATGTGTTTATGGTAGAGTAAATGGATTTCTTATGCAGATGACAATTATACCGTATGGTATTAGTATATTGTCTCGCCCACGGATAAGGACATTTTGCAAAACTAAGGCATCGGACGTGGAGCCTTCCCAGCCAATAAACATGTATACAAACATTATATCCAATGAACATGCAACTATTACATATATAAAGATGATGTTCTTTTTATTTCTAGAACTTGTATCTTAAAAATTGGAAACGTATGTAGGAATATGGGTGTCGTCTATGACATCTATCCAGTTATATTTATGATGCATCACAATAGTTATATATAAAATATATGATAAATATAAATTAAAGATGTGAAAGAGTTATCTGTTATATTATTTTATACCTAAAAATAAGTAGACCATTGGGAGTTTATGGTGATTTCAACGAGTGTGTCCGGACATGAAAACTTTGTATAATTGGGATACAGTGAAAGAATGACGTCTAGTACATATGGAAATGTCTATTAATCATTTCACCAGAGCAAACCAATCTATACTCAATAATATGATAACGCACGTTATGCCCAATAGTGTGAAAAAAGAGAACAAATTGTTCCTCAAACGTTATCCTCTCTTTCGAAATTATACAAATGTGGAAGAATGTATCATTATCATTCTGAGCTAAGAAATATAATCCATGTCACACTTTAATGTAATATTACTTATAAATTTATTCCGTTCATGGTTTCTTTTCCTTGATGGTTCCTTACAGAGGTATCAATAGCAGTACTCCGCTACGGACGAATCTGTAATAAATACAACCATTGTTGCAGCTATGGTTGCAATATCTTCCTCTTTATCTTCAGATTCTTTCATCATAGAAAGTGTTACAACAATACAGTTATCAATCTCATACGACAAGTCTTACCTGAATGTCGTTGTCTCCAGGTCAGCTAAGTGCTCAATTTACTTTCAAGTAAATGAATAATGGTTGAATATGTAGTAAAGAAAATGTCACATTAGCATATTAAGTTCAGTTATAAATTTGACATGTGTGGTAGATTTTAACTTCAATAATTTCTCTAGGGTAATTTACATGTGACTAGGACGGATGGACATGATTTTTCCACCAATTCTGACTATGTCGATATTTGACTATGGGCCTGTCTTATGGAATATTGTAGCTACTAATTCAATTCATATATTCAATTGTGTTAGAATTATCAGAAATGAGTGGGTTGAATATAAGAGAAATTACAAAAGTCAAAACAAAAGGTAAATGACAATAGTAAGTTGGTAATTAAACACTCACTGTTATATATTAAATCAGGCACATGAGAAAGATTTGATGGAATTGATATTTGTGTTTTCATAATTTAACAGGATGTTCTGATCTAATCAACTATTTGGATGACAACTAAATAACGTTGTGTTATTCAGGACGTTATTAATGGTCCACATTCGAACACACACTATATTTTTCAGATGAGGTCCACTTTTAAATTTTAACCATGTTCATCTTGGAACCAAATGGATGTTATGAGGACGTGGATTGTCTAGTGACGATGTCAGTAACCAATGGCGAAATTCTAATTGCACCGGGGGGCCCTCGGATGATGTCTACACTTAATCCAAATCTCTTATGGACCATACTGTAGAAAATATTGTTGATTAAACTCTCACCATTAAAACTTATTCGGGTCCACATAACTTTTAAATGAAGATGATATTTGTTTTTTCCCCTCATCCAGTTCTTTCTAGCCTAATCAACAAGTTGGATGTCAAAGTAAGCATTATAGTGGGCTTATGTTCTTAATGGTGGGCATCCAATCACCACTATTTTCTTGTAGACATCTCCACTTGATTTTTAGATCTATCTTATATTTCGTCTCCTGCCATAAAATGATTTGGTAAATTAGATGAACGGCATGGATAAAACACATATATCATGGTGGGGTCTACAAAGCACTGTCTATTAGCCACCTCGATACTTACATCGTTAATAGGCAATATACTTCCATCATGTAGATGTAGCACGTACATCATTATTGGACCCATCAGAGATGGATGGCATGGATTTACTAGATGCATCCTTATAAACATCAAAATTGGTGGAACACTGATAGTGAGTCCTTATATCCACTAAGTGGTTGGATCCATGACTTTATAGCCCACCGTAATGTATGTACCTTACATCACGATTGTCCATCCGTATCGTGTGGTCCCTTCATCCAATTCAATTTAACCTAATCAAGAGGTTGGATGGAAAATAACTAGTATTAATGGGCACTAGGAAGTTTTTAATGGTGACTGTGTAATTATTGTTGTCTTCTTATGGTGTTGGCCCCATTTAGATTTGGATCTGTCTCAGTTTTGGGCTCATGCCCTAAAATGATCTGCAAAAATATATGGATGATGTTGATGAAACACATACATTATGGTGGGCCCTACATAGCACTATTTAGTAGCCACCTTGTTACTGGCAGCGTCAGTATGTGATACACGTCTTCTCAAATGGCCCATGGGCATCATCAATCACAATGGGTAGATGGCACGGATGTAAGGCACAAATGATCCGTGGTCAATGAGTAATTTTTGTGGGGATCACTACTAGTTGTGTCTGACGTATACAACAGATGATATATTGTTGATTTTCAATGCATCTATGCATATTATAGCTTCATGGGTCCATTATAGAGAGTAAAATGGGACAACGATTCTTGTTCTACTCATTCGCTATGTAGGGTTTGTTATGTACCTATTCAGATGGAGAATAAGGATAACCATTTTCAATAGAGAAGTTTCAACATTTTCACCTCGGCCATTCACTGAACGGTGTCAAAATCAACTCCTAGTGGTCACAATGAAGAATTCCTATACAGTTGGAAAAATCGCATTCAAATTATATTAGTAGATGGTCATCTTTATTCCATCCACAATGCATGCATGAGGAGAAAAAAACACACAAACATCCTCAACCATGATGCATCTACTTAACTAGAATCAACAACGATGAGTATTTAAAATAGAATATGAAATGAAATCGTTTTTTTGCAAGGAAGAACTGAAGTCTTTACTGAAATCACGAACCGACAAATAAAAAGCATGGTCAGTGGCTCTTAACCAACTTATGTTTCAATTCCTTCCCCGTGCATAGGGTATGGTCGACTTAAGAAGATGATCGACAATATTTTATAGGAATCTTCATACTAAAAATAACATATATAATGTGGCTAATAGAAAATAATACCTTTAGATAGCATTAATATTTGCACCAACACCTTTGGTGAGAAGATATTGAACGTCGAGCCTCCTCAACATTGTGAATGAAGATTGTAACGTAAATATTTATTGTAGTAGGAAGCATCATTTTTACGTGATCCACTAGACCACTGTTAGAACACAACTTATCATGCAAACTATTTCAAAATAGTGAGAAGTAATGAAACTGAATTTTCGATTTTGATTTTATAATACAAATATATAGGCACGGATTCTTATGCGGGCATTATGTTATCATAGTCAATTTTTGAAACACAGTAAAACTACTATTTGGTAACGTATTATGGTACACTACGGTATATTCTGTCAATCCAAACACGACCTAACCGGGTGTAGCTAACTCAAGAAGATGATCAATAATGTTTTACAAGAATCTTCATATTGAAAATAATATACTTGATGCAATTGATGAAAAATAATACCCTTGGGTAGCATCGATGTCTTCACCAAGACCTCTGGTAAGAAGAGATTGAATGACAGACCTCCTCGATGGTGTGAATAGGGTTGTACACAAACTAAGTTAGCTCGGTTAGCTTGCTCGACTTGACTCGAAAAGCTTGATTCAACTCGGTTCGAAACTGAGTTCGAGCCGAGTCAAGTTGATTTTTTGAGATCGAAAAAATTTCGAACCAAGTTCGAGCTTGCTTGAGCTCGACTCGACTCGACTCGGATCAAACCCAACTTAAATCAAAGTTGGATTGAACTAGTTCGATGACTGGGTTACTCTGATATTGATGTTGCTCACCAAGTGTTTGATGAAATGACTCAACGAAGTGTCAGTTGGTGGCAAGGAAGGTATGTTTCATCAAACAAATACCCATTTTCCTTGATTTTAATGTTGACTACAAGGTGTTTGATGAAATACCTATAAAACCGCGGCTGGTGTTTTACATATAGTGAGATTTTGAAGCTGAAGTCCATGTGCTTGTGAAAATGCTGCACAGGCAAACTCGGCTCGATCTCGTCTCGAACTGGCCCGAGCTGCTGACCGAATCGAGCTGAGCTGGCCAGTTGGCTTAAAGACCGAGCTGAGCTGAGTTCGAGCTGAGGTCAGCTAGTGGCCGAGCCGAGTCGAGTCGAGCTATGCCAAGCTCTTCTCGGATCAACTCGTGTACACCTCTAGGTGTGAAGAAGGTCACTCGGGACCTTAATCCCAAGCTCATGAGATTAATTTAATAAAATTTGATAAAAATCACATAATACTATCCATTCTAATAGGCATTCAGAGCGAACTAGAGAAAAATACTATTGAAATAATTCTCATTAATGTAATGCACACTATTCAATCCTCAATGCTTTAATGATTTTCTATTACATCAATATTGAAATTCAAATTAAACCTAATTAATAGAAAATGAAACTAATAGTAAAGTCTCACACGTTCAAAATATTTTAACTTGTTACCTATAAAATTTAAGGGTGAACATAATAGCCCATAGAGTCATATACAACCAACTTTTGAATACTTCTGAATTTATATAATTATTTAAAATAATTTAAAATAAAATAGTAAGGAATGGACAACACGAATAATAATGCAAGGGATGTGATGTATGTAATGCTTTCAATGAATCATAATTATAATCATCACTTTCTATAATCATGTATCAATATAATAACTTATTCATATGTACTATTAAGAAAACATCCAAGGTAATGCATCAACTAAGACAATATTAAGATGATCATAGTGCATCTAAGGTAGTACACCGACTAATATAGTTTTATGAGCCCACATCATAGTCACATTCACATTCATGAGATCCTAAGGCAGTCAGTCTACCGACTAAGTTAGTTTTAAGGACTCCGCTTCGCATTTTCATTAATGGAACCCAAGGCAATGCATTGACCAAGACAGTTTTAGAGAATCCATGCGTTCACACTAAGGGTACCTATAACACCATGTCCCTCCAATACTCAGGTATTAGATGTCTTCGAGTATTATCGTACGAATTTTGATAAAAATAAGAAGTTGCACATGCTTGCGAACGCGTGTACTAAAAGACCTAAGAATTTGTAGGTCAGAGCTCGACCTAGGAGCATGTAATTTAATCGAACCATGTGCCCTAACTAGATGAACCACATTAGATCGTCGATGGGACCTATACTCCCTGGATCCCCTGCCTGTTAGTTTGGATATTCGTTCCAATAGGATTTATCACAAAACACATCAAATTGAATATTTAACCGATGATTAGCCCATGAGATGTATTTGATCAGACTTTAACATCGGTTTGTCGAATCATCATTCAACCCCACCAAGTTAGAACCAAAGTTGAGATCACTGAACTCTCAAATTCTAAAGGCTTAAGTGCCTGATTCACAAGATTCGATGCCTCATTGCAAATGAACAAATTGCTTGGTATGAGTGAATGGACAGTATAATGCTTAGGGTAAACACGTAGGACCCCAAGAATAGTGAATTAGGTCGATTAGGGGCCAATATGGCCCATGTCGTATCAACCAACTTGAGTAGCTCAGAAATATGACAAAATTGGCATCTGTTGATCTAACCGACCAATCATTGATTCATGTCAGTACGACCGACATCTTCCAGATTTCAAAAACACATGCGATTTTCAAGTAGGGGTATAAAATGGTTTTTGTCCCTTTCTATCATTCCCCAAGTTTGGGAGATGTGAAGAGAGCTTAAGAGAGTGGGAGATTGAGTGAGATGGAGTGAGGGAGAGAGAATGAGCTTGTGTAGGAGTATGGGGATTAGGTGCGGATCGTCGCCCCAAGCTAGTCTTCACCAAATCCGATCCATGCCTGCCATTTCACATCTTCCCCAGTCATATAATTTGTTAATTAATGAGGTAAGGAGTCTTACCTTGGTGAATACATTTCTTTCATCAATTTCAAGCAACTTTATAGCATTTGAGTTTTAAAACCCTTCATTTTCATCCATTTTTCGAGTTTTTTATGTTAGGGTCTAGTCATGCTTAGGTTGGTGTTACACATAATCAATTTGTGGTGGCCCGCTAGTGTCCGTAAACCGTAATCGAGCTCAGCTTCCTTTAGGAGTCAGTTGTGCGCCGATCTCGAACCCCACTCGTCGAATTGAGTTAGGGTTTGCTCGAATCGGGTTGAGTGAAATCCTTAAACCCTTGTTTAAAGTTTAATTAGATTAAAATCTAGGTGATTAATAATGTGTTGGCAATAAATTAGGGTTTGGAGCTATTTCTCCAAAATTCTCTATGCCGAGATTGTGTTAAAGTCGAGAATCTTCGATTCTAAGGTAAGATTTATCATATCCTTCAAAATTTCATGTGACATTTTTAGTCTTGCGATAGTCTGAACGTTTGATAATCATGTTATAACCCTTGTAATATATCTCCGGTGCGACAAATTTAAGATGAATTGTTGGAATCCATAACATGCTTAGTTTCTTATTAGAATCCTTGGCATGTTTAGAATCATGTATATGCTCACATAACATATTTAGCCCATTACTTAGAATAGATGGTACACACGCACTCCCTAAAATGCTTAAATATGCTTGAATCCATCATTTACCTCGTAAGATGTACATGGATATGTAATTTAATATGCTTAGTGTAATCCACACCTGTTTGCATACTGAAATACTTGAAATCACGAGTCCTATCATCCGAATCCCACTTGTGATATCCATAGGGATTATGGGAGATTTTGGGTTGACTCAGGTGACCAAGTTATCCCGCTTGTGATTCATGTAATTATCACATATATGATACTGCACTTTGATCTATTGGACGTCTTATGTTTGTATTAAATGAAATTTAAATGTGAGCTTACCATCTTGATGTACCATTGTGTCTTGATGACTTTATTTGAGCGAAATTTCATTTGTGCTTTATTGGCATGCCTAGTTGGCTTTTGTTGTGATGAACCTAGTATTGGATTCATACCATGGGATGGTAAAGTCCACTTGTTAGATTAGTGATGGCCTCTAGTTAAGAGAGATTTTGAATAAATGGGGTGTTTGTGAATTACATTAATAACGTTATTTGGTGCTTGATTGACTGTTTGAAAATCCATTGTACTGTTCGAACGACCCTTGTGAGCTGGGTCAACTGTTTAAAAGACAGTCTCTTTTTATGGGAATGAGTTAACTGTTTGAAAGACACATTTCCTTTTGCATTTGAATAGGCTGAATATTTGAAAGGTTCATTCTTGGTCTGGCTGGATGTGCATCCTTAGAGTGAAGAACATTTGCATGCACTCATGCATTTAAATAAGACGCATTGTACACTATGTTTGGTATGATTTTCTCTAAACTATACCTGATTAAATGTTATTGTATAATCTCGAAGGGATTTTTCACTAAGTTGGTCACTCATATCTCGAATTCGAAAACCGCGTAATGGATCCAGGTAAATAGAGCGTGGGGTTAGCATTGCCATAATAAAGCTTAAAGGAGAGTTAGAGGTTTGCATGGGAGTGTTGGGGGCCGTTACACAAAACCTTAGGATCTAGCCTTCCAAAAACAGCAGAACTATGGGATAATAAAGCAATAAAATAAATCAAAGCACAAACCACATGACGCAAGGAATTTTTATGTGGAAAACCCTCAAAGAGGTAAAAACCATGGGACATCGTCTAGATCAACAATCCACTATGAAGTGGAACGTTACAACCGATCACAAGCACACACTGTTTAGATCAAATCTTCTTCACTCATGCAGGAGTAGATAAACAATAAGAGAATAAAGAAAAATGGAGAGATCTCACCGATTACAAGAACGTAGAAGCGCTGAGATGTCGAGTACACAGTCAATCACCTATACGTGCAGAACCTCCCTTCCACAAGCTTCCTCTCTCTCTTTCTCTCTCTCTCTCTCACACATTTGATAGCCCTAAACCCTTTAGCAAACCCTTACAAAGCTTTAGAAAACTCTCTTTCATTCCCTAGAACAGCCCTAAGGACCCATATTTATAGTTTAGGCAACTTACCTCCACACTTCTTTAAAAACTGCCTCAAATTTACGTAGTCTGTGCAAGATCCGGACATGAATCTGTGTAACCTCGACTGGTTAAGTAGACTCCTCGACTGGTCGAGTAGCGCGGAAGAATAAACACAATTGGTCGCTGAATTTTGAGTCGAGCACCACTCGACTGGTCGAGCGCCACTCGACTGGTCGAGCGCCACCCTCGACTGGTCGAGCAGCGCGGTAAAACACATCTGATTTACACCATGCTGCCCAATCTCTCCTCTGAACTGAAGAGGAAAACTCCATCAAATCTCTCCCTTTTCGACTCAGGAGGAATTCACCTTCTTCAAGCCACCCAGGTTTCTACAAACCTCAAAGTTGCCCTTAAGCAAAGCCTTGGTCATCATGTCTGACCCATTATCATCCGTGTGAACCTTCTCAAGTTGTAACACCTTCTGTTCCAAAGTATCTTTGATCCAGTGAAGTTGAATCTCTATGTGCTTTGACTTGGAGTGCTGACTTGGATTCTTACTCAAGTGTATAGCACTTTGACTATCGTAATAGACCACGTGTTGCTCCTGATTCAGGCTAAGTTCCTGTAGGAACCTATTCATCCAAAGCATCTCTTTACATGCCTCTGTGACTGCAATGTACTCGGCCTCTGTTGTTGACAATGCTACGACCTTTTGTAGCTTGCTTTGCCAAGAGACCGCTCCCCCTACAAATGGGAATATGAAACCCAATGCAGACTTCCTAGAATCTATATCACCTGCCATATCTGTATCTGTGTAGCCCTATAATACAAGTTTTCCATCACCATAGCATAAGTTCAACCTGGATGAGCCTCTTAGATACTGCAGTATCCATTTCACCACTGCCCAATGCTCTTTGTCAGGATTAGCAAAATACCGACTGGCAACACCAACCGCATATGCAATGTTTGGGCGCGTACACACCATAGCATACATCAAAGTTCCTATCGCTGAGATATCTTCTGCATCTCATCCACTCCTACCTTTGTCTTGGGACATTGCTTATCGCTCAATCTGAAGTGACCATCCAGTGAAGTACTGACCGACTTCGCTGCATGCATATTGAACCGTTCTAGGACTTTCTCAATATACCGCTCTTGTGATACTCAAAGCTTCATGCTGCTTCTGTCACGAGTTATCTCCATTTCTAGGATCTGTTTAGCCGGGCCCAAGTCTTTCATCGCAAACGACTTACCCAACTCTTGTTTCAGCCTGTGGATCTTCTTGATGTCTTTTTCTATGATGAGCATGTTATTAACATATAACAACAGAACTAAGAAATCATTATCTGAGAACTTACGCGAGAACATACAGTGGTCCGACTTCATTCCGTCATACCCATGCTTTAATATGAACGAGTCGAACTTCTTGTACCATTTTCATGGAGCTTGTTTTAGCCCATACAATCTCTTCCTCAGCTTACACACCATATACTCTTTACCCTTGACTTCGAACCCCTCTAGTTGATGCATGTAAATCTTTTCTTCCAGGTCACCATGGAGAAAGGCAGTTTTAACATCTAACTGCTCTATCTCCAAATCCATGCTAGCCGCCAATCCAAGCAACACCCGTATAGATGTCATCTTCACCACTAGTGAGAATATCTCCTCAAAGTTTATACCTTTCCTCTGACCAAACCCTTTCACCACAAGTCTGGCCTTGAACCTCGTTTGTAAATTCTTCTGCTCAATCTTCTTTCTAAACACTCACTTATTACTTAGAGCTTTCTTGCCCTTAGGCAATTTCATTATATCATAGGTGTGGTTCTTATGTAAGGATTTCATCTTATCTTGTATAGCTTTCAACCACTCCCCCTTATGCTTGTTTGCTAGGGCCTTAGAATAATCTTCTGGCTCTCTTCTATCGGTGAGCATAATGTACTCATGCGGCGAGTACCTCTTAGATAGCTGTCTGTCCCTGGATGACCTCTTCACCTGTGGCTCGATAGGTGGATCAAGTGGGGGCTGCTCCTCCGGTCCATCTTCTAAAGGAACTCCCTCATCATCAAGTACCGCGGGAGGAATAATCGGATCCATGTCCTCTAGCTCACTTGAACTAGGCTGGTTCTTTTTTGTCATACAAATGTCTTATATACATTGATCTTCAAAGAATACTACATCTCTACTCCTAACGAGCTTCTTCTCGGTCGGATTCCATAATCTTAACTGAACTTTTCATCACCGTACCCCAAGAACACACACTGTCGGATCTTCATATCGAGCTTGGACCTCTCGTCCTTTAGTATATGAACAGATGTCCTGTATCAAACACCCTGGGATGACTATACGATGGATCCTGTCTAGTCCATACCTTCTCAGGTATTTCTCCATTCGACGGGGCTGATGAAGACCTGTTTATCAAATACACTGCCATGTGCATTGCTTCTCCCCAGAACATCTTGGGCAACTTCACATGGGATAACATGCATCTAATTCTCTCTACAATGGTGTGATTCATTCGCTCAGCCACACCATTATGCTGGGGGGTCTTGGGAACCATCTATTCATGTCGTATACCCAAGGACTTACAATACTCATGAAAGTCATCGATGTATTCATCACCATTATCAGTGCGGATGCACTTCAATGACCTACCTATCTCTCTCTTGACCATAACATAAAATAATTTAAACACATCAAAGACCTCGTCCTTGGATTTCAAAACATAAACCCAAACCCTCTTAGATCCATCATCTATAAAAGTGACAAAATACAATGCCCCACCCAAGGTTTTTGTCCTTATAGGACCACAAACATCAGAATAAATCAAATCTAATGCATGCACTTTATTAATATGAGAAGCAGATTTAATAAATGAAATTCTATGCTGTTTTCCTGATAAATAATCAATACATGTTTTGAGTATACCTGTCACGTCTGAAAGGAGCCGCTTCTTTGCTAGTAGCTGAAGTCATTTTTCACTTATGTGGCCTAAACGCCTGTGTCACATGTTAATAGCTGAATCTTTTTCTGTGTTCAACCCACATTTGCACACACTGACACTTACCTTGTACAAGGTGCAACACTTCTTCCCTCTAGCTGCAAATCAACGAACCCTTGATGACCTTCCAGCGCCCACCAAGAAATCAGCTTTCATAGTCATCATCATCCAACCTTCTTGTCAACATCAAGTTGAGGCGAAGGTCTGGGATATACCTCACATCCCTGAGAACCAATGTACAGCCCACATCGATTTTCACACAAATATCACCGACCCCTCCGATCTTCGATATGCCAGAATTTCTCATCTTCACGGTCTCATAGTCACATGACTTATAGCTTTTGAAGAAGTCCCTGCGTGGAATTGCATGAAACGAGGCTCCCAAGTCTATCACCCAGTCGGTGTCCTGACTCGTAGTCGTGAGATAAACATCGTGATCTACTGAAAGAATAACTACAACGTCGTCATTTGAAGTGACTGTAGTTGAGTCTGATTTATCTTCCTTCTCCTTTCCTTTTCTTTTCTTGTCGTTCTTCTTATTACGACATTCATGCTTGTAGTGGCCCTTCTTGCCACAATTACAGCGTTCAACATTTTTTCTGGTACTCAATTTGCCTCTTGATTTATCTCAGACCCTCCCGTCCTTTCTGTTCTTTCCTCTCCCCCATTCTTGTGTCATAAGGGTCTCTTACTGAGTAGACCGCTGAGACTTCCTCCTTGTCTCCTCATTGAAGAGACAACTAGTTACCTGTTCCATGGACACCTTTCTGTCTAGCGCGGAGTTACTCAGAGACACCACCAATGTCTCCCAACTATCAGGTAATGAGCTAAGTAATTGCAAAGTCTGTAATTCATCATTCAGGACCATCTTCATAGCGGAGAGCCGGTTCAATATATTGCTAACTTCATTCATGTGCTCAGCCACAGAACCACCATCTTTAAACTTGAGATTCACAAATTGTCTTATAAAAAAATCTTATTGTCAGTTGTCTGCCTCTCATACAGCCCTTGCAATTTCAGCAATAGGCTAGTGACTAAGGTCTCCGTAGACACATGGTGAAATACGAAATCGTCCAACCATTGTCTAATAAACCCCACCGTCTTTCGGTCTAATTTATTCCAATCATCATCTGTCATATCCTTTATTTTTGCCGATATGCCTAAGATTAGAGCATACAAGTCCTTACAATAAAGCAAGTCCTCTATCTTAGCCTTCCATATGGTCTGGTTAGAACCATTGAGACTGATCATCCTTAATGAGCCACCTTCCATAATTCAGAACCGATCCCACTCCGTTCAACCAACCTAGACGCTCTGATACCACTTTGTTGGGAGCCGTTACATAAAACCTTAGGATCTAGCCTCCCAAATACACCAGAATTATGGGATAATAAAGCAATAAAATAAATTAAAGCACAAACCACACGATACAAAGAATTTTTACTTGAAAAACCCTCAAAGAGGTAAAACCCACGGGACCTCGTCCAGATCAACAATCCACTATGAAGTAGAACGTTACAACCGATCACAAGTACACACTGCTTGGATCAAACCTTCTTCACTCACGCAAGAGTGGATAAACAATAAGAGAATAAAGAAAAACGAAGAGATCTCACTGATTATGAGGATGTAAAAGCGTTGAGATGTCGAGTGCACAGTAGATCACCTCTACGAGCAGAACCTCCATTCCACAAGCTTCCTCTCTCTCTTTCTCTCTCTCTCACCTTTGATACCCCTAAACCCTTTAGCAAACCCTTTCAAAGCTTTAGGAAACTCTCTTTCATTCCCTAGAATAGCCTTAGGGACCCATATTTATAGTTTAGGAACCTGTTTTCGCACCTCTTTGAACACCGCCTCAAATTTACCCAGTCCGCACAAGATCCGGACATGAATCTGTGTAACCTCGACTAGTCGAGCAGCGCGGAAGAATAAACACAATTGGTCATTGCATTTTGAGTCGAGCACCACTCGATTGGTCGAGCGCCACCCTCTATTGTCTCATTAGCCATCAAATACAACCAAACCCTTCTATTACAAATTATCTCCCCCTTGTGGTGATTTGCCTCAACCAAAGAAAATAAAATGTTAGTCGAAACACCCTACGTTCGCTCGGTTGTGCTCGTATAGAGATAAGACATCCCTCGAACCTCGACAATTTACCGATGCACCGACTGACTTGATCAAACAAGCAAAAGAATTACATAAACCAATCTGTGCTCCATCGGTTTAGCTAGAAAGAACACAAAGTCTAAATTTTAAATTATAAAAAATTTGGAGATGTAGGTTACGTGGTGATGTTGTCGTATATACCATCTCAGTCAACAACTGAGTTAGACTCCCTGAAGAATCAACGAATTGACTAGCTGAATCGACTCAGTTATTATTCTTCTTCTCTTCTTGTTTCTTTCTATTTCTCTTTTCACCTTCTTTCTCCTTCTTTTCTTCTCTCTTCTTTCCAGCAATGGGTGTTGGAATCAACTTCACACAATTTGATTCAAATCAAATTGACTCAGTGGCTTCACTCTCTTTTCTCTCTTGTTTCTCTCACTTAATCTTTCTCTAGATGTTTCTTTGTTGTGTGCAATTTTCCTCATCAGAGGAATTTTTATAACATTCTTTAAGGTCTTTGGAATGTTCCAGGCAATAACCCAATGTCAAGTTAACGCAAGATGAGTTTTTACACGCGGTTGTGCATGATACTTACACTGTGAGGATTTATTTTGTGGATAGTGAACACGTGACTAGATCTTTGCTTGATCTTGGTGATTGAATGCTAGTTTGGTGGGCCATTTGATCTGACATTAATGACAAATTGTTATCCAGGATGTATTTCTTCAAACTAATCTCCGTGAGCAATTTAGATGGGCTATAGGGAGCTCGTGGTGGGTTAATGTTTCCAGATGTAGTAAATAGAAAAGATCATGTTCGAGATCTTATTAAAACAATGAGTTCACACAATAGGATATATTCTGATTTTTGGTTTCAGGCGTATGCATATGTGTTGACACATTTGGCTTTGGTTTGCACCTACAGACAATTGAAGTGTAATTATAATTCATTCAGAAGTTACAATGTTTAATGGTCCACCTGGTGCATGGTTTGGATTATCAAAATATGATTTAAATTATGTTTTCTAATTTAAACCATTAGAATAAAATTGATTTGAGATTAATGGCCAAATTATCTTTAAAATAATAAATTAAGTGACCATTGGGTTCCTTGAGGTTTCGAGTTGCTGATGTATGAGTAGCCTTTCAGATCAACAATCATATTTATAATTAGATCGAATTTTATTGGGTGAGGATGCACACTGTGAGGTGTATACACGATTACTGGACCCTTTTATTGTTTTGAAAGGTGTAAAATCATTGGGATTCTTCTAGATTATTTGATATCTCTAAAAATAGTTCTAAACATGATGTAATATGAAAAGCAAAGCAATAGATATAGATTAATCGGGGATCGATCATGGATCGAGATGATGGTCGTTGTGTGATTTTCAAGCAAGTCATCTAGTAGATACAATGGAATTTTCGATGAATAGTTGATCTTGTGGTTGATTAGGTAGTCCAGAAGTGAAGTAGACGATCAGATACCTTAATCGAGTGACGAATAACTCTTTCAACGATGGATTTAATGAACTTCCAAGTGTACGAAGCTATACAAGATTTTAAATATTTTTAAGAAGTGTATGTGTGTTTAAGTGTGCACATCTATGGGCGTTTTCTCTAATTCAAATAAATAAAATTTTAGACTAGATTATACACGTGGAAAAGCACTCGCATACCTACTCGTGCGTGAAAATTTTCAGCATGTTACAGCCAGGAAGCACCATTTTTTTTTTTTTTTTTGTGGTCTACTGAACCATCGTCAGAACAAAACTTATAATGCAAGTCATTTAGAGCTAGTGGGAAAATTCTTGATTTTAATTTTGCAATACAAACGATATCTAGGCATGGATTTCGATGCAGGCAATATGCCAGAACAACCAGTTTCTCAAATGCAGTAAAGCTACTATTTGACAATGGATTACAATACATTATGATGTATTTCATTTATCCAAACCTACTCTTAGTAAATTAGAATAATTATATTTCACACTATAAAAGTATTATTTTTACAACGATTTTTGGGTGAAGCAAACAATGTGGTGAAATAATCATTACAATCAAACATAAGTGATATCACCATACAATTACAAGGGTAAATTGTGAAAGTGCTATGTTGATAAACCCTATGTATTGTCAAATTTTAATGTAACAAACCAATTCAAGTTTGTATCTTGATTTGTATCAAGCTTGTGCATCTGTTCACATTGAATCTTTGACGTTCGTTTTTATTCGTGCTGAATCTATCTTGCCGATATTTACGACAAACTTACTGAGATCTTCAAACTGGAAGAAAGTGAAGACTTTCATATATTGAGTGAAGACAGAGTTTTTAAGAACATTGCGGTTCAAGATCTGGAACCAGAAAAGTCTAAGAACTTAAGACCTAGTTAAATATTATGTTTGGTATGTCGAGTTCAAGTTTTAAAGATTGCAAGAATTAAAGCCACTGAAGTGATTGATAGATTAAGTGTTCATATGTTCTATCTCACAAGTAAGGTATGATTGACCTAGATTGACCTTAGATCATGATTAAATCATTTCATCCTTTCAGTCGGTCATTTTGGTCATTTTATAAGTGTGAAATTTTGTTCTTTCGACTAGCCCTAGCACTTGCTCGACCAGTCCTAGTATTTTCTCGACCAGTCCAGGATTTGTTATGAATTTTTAAAAATTTTCTATTAGTCTACGATTAATCCTAGAAACTGTTCGACCGGTCGTACAGTGCTCCACTCATTTTTCAGCGAGTAATCTGGACTCACACGACCAGTCGTGTGGTGTCCACGACCAGTCGAGCAGGCCACTCGACCAGTCGTGTGACCCACAAGACTATTCGTATAGCTAAAAAATCTTATCGCGCTAGAATTTTTGAAAATTTTTTTGGATAAGGCCAGTCGTAGCTAACCAAAGGCCAGTTGTGCGAACCGATTTTTCACCTATAAATAGTGCTCGAATTTCAGAGTTTTCTATTCAATTCTTATCATTCTTAAGCAATCACTCTGAGATAATTTTGAGTATATTCTAAGTTATTTTGTGCATATATAAGATTCTTTAAAGTAGCTCTTGTTTTTTTTTTAATTCTTTATTCCATTCTCATTTTGAAAAGGGATATTTGATTTACCATTCCTTGAGATCAAAATCAATACAAAGCCCTTGCTGATTTAATTAAAGATCATCTAGACTTAGAACCCTATACACTTGTGAGACTGAACGTTGAACATCTACGTCGTCATCAAGTTGGTTCTACCGAGCTGCTTCAGAATCGTCATACAGATAAGTTTTTACTTTTTCTGTAATTCAATTCATTTCTGGCTTATAAGATTATTCCAGAAAATCTCTATTTTGGTTTTGTCTGAGGTGATCCAGAAAATCTCAGAGCGAGGGTTTTTTTAATTGTATAAGCCCATCTAAAGACACGATTGTGAAGGTTTTAGGTGAACCTTAAAAAACCTATTTTGATTAGTGAACACTAATATTCCGTGGGAGTGGATATTAGGAGTGGAATAGTTGTGCGGCTGCTTATTAATAGTTAGTGTACACATAAGCGAACCACTATAATTCTCTGTGTTTGGTGGATGTGTGATTTATTTCTTTATCTTTTATGGTTTAAGATTGTGAGATGTATTTGTGGATGTGAATGTTGTAATCTTTATATTTCAGCATTGTGTGGTGAATGTTGTAATAAATTAGTTTCTATTTCTTTCATATCCTCTTGAGTTTAAATTTTTGATACTCACCCACGTTTTAGTGAGGTTGTCCTGACATAAACCATTAGTTTTTGGTGTGAGGTTGTCCTTAGAACCAAGTTTGTATCAACCTCTCTCAATACTTGATCTTTGAGGTTGTTATTTCCTTTTGTTTTTTACATTCTTTTTGGCTATCTATTGTGTATATTCCGCTTATTAATTTTTATTTGGCATACTCCTATTCACCCCCTCCCCCTTCTAGGACATATAGCTCGGCCTTTTCAAATCGTCAGTACCCATTTACAACCATTTACCCTTATAATTTGAAAATCGAACAACCTTAAGTCAAGGCTTTATGACTTATGAACATGTCGGGTTCAAATTAGGTTTGGAAAAATCATATGGAGTATATTGGGAGAAGTGTGTCAAATGCAAGGATGCGGTAGGAGGATCTGAAAGTGATTTATGAAATTGCTAGTAGCCAAAATATTATAATCAATAGCAACATAAATACCCTACAAACATGATGACCAGGGTCAAGGTTAATGTTTTGAGTTGAATAACTCCACATGGTTTACCTTCATAGATTTTGAGCAAGGGCCTTGGTCACATGGAAGGAATGTATGAAGTATCATTTCCAATCAATGAAATTGTATGATCTATACTTTATGGGATTTGGAATTATCAAGAAATTTAGCTCTATGTTATTGATTGAAAGTAAATAAAAGAAAACAATAAGAAATAAAGCAAATCTACACTACAGAGGTATATGAGAAGGGAAATCTAGCAGCAGCCTAGGTAATTGATTAAAAGTAAATAAAAGAAAATAATGAAGAAATAAAGCAAATCTACATTAAGAGGTTTATGAGAAGAAAAATGTAGCAACATGGTGGGTAAAAGTAATGTAAGAAATAATAGTAAATGAATTGTTCGGGTTAACTTTGGGCATTAAAGATATGAGTAGAGAATGAATAACTTCATACTCTCAGGGAGAAGATGATTAGAGCTGTTAAATCTCCAATTTTATTATACAAAATTTTGAATTATAAGATGATTGTGCCCGTTTGGCTATGTGAGTGGGGAAAGAAAAATTATAATACTCCTCAATCAAAGAAGATGACCAAAGTTTTTCTATATGAAAATACTCCTAAGATCTTCTACATGTAACCTATGGGAAAGTAATCTAAGAGAGATGGAAGCACTTCACCCCTAATCTTAATGACATCCTCACTTAGACTTTTAGACTCAACGTGGGAATGGCATTTTGTGTTGTGTGCATTGAAAATGAGAGAGGCGATAAGTATTTATAGTTGAAGGTAAAGACACTTTGGTAAGTAGTAGGTAAGCGATGGGTAAAATATCATGTCTTGTTGTGATTAGCTCTTCAAAGCCTTTGGAATACATATCATCTTCTCATTGGTTAATTAATGGATTTGTTGTAATAATTTAGGTGAAAGTTTATGGTTAAATGGTAAAATAATTTCTTTAAAAGATTTTTTTATAATAAGGCTTCAAATGGCTTTATGATGATAGGGATGATAGAAAATTAAGAAAAGTAAGAAAATGATGTTATAAATGGAACATTATCAAAAGATAAATCTAAATTTTGTTAGTTATCTTTAATCAAATCCTAACATTTGATTGATTGCCCATTGATTTTTGAGACACCTTAACTTTCAAAAGAAAAGAGATAGTAAATGAGACCAGATTTTCACTACTAATCTTGGACTTGAATATCAACATTTGATTGATTGATTGTTGATTGTAACGATACTTGACAGCCTCCGGATGCAAAATGATGCTGACGGATTTTAGATTTTTTTTCTTCCACTATAAAGATTAATTTCATCTTATTTTAGGGTTTTGATAGCTCAAATTAAGCTCTAGGTCAGTTCATATTGAATCTGCGTGTTTCGAGATGGACTTATAAGGACTTGTACAGCGGTTTGTGGTTCTAAGATTTTGTGTGAGAAGCATCCATTTAATCAAACATGATAATCATTATATGGATGAGTGTGTGTTTATAAATGACCCTCTTTGGCAAAGGTTGATACAATCGAATGTTAAAGCATTAGACACCCCACTATCCTATTCAGGCGTAGATGTGGATTGGATCATTTCAACTTACGTGTCTATGTTAGTTTTTATTTAGTAAAATGTAACTCACATGCTTCCAATAATGAAAGGAGTAAGGTAGCTACCTTGCACGTCTTGTGGCCTTATGATGATCCAATTGCTACACTCCAATCGAGACAAATGACATGTTTTTGGTGCTTTACAATCACTTTGGAGTTGTTAACGAGTTTGGACGACAAAATGATTTATTGTAATTTGAGTTATTTTTTATTGTTTGAGCTTTAAATTTGATACTTTTTCCATAATGAACGTTTCATTGATGGCGAGCGACTGCCCTGACAACAATATGACTTAAATACTATATTTTCTTACATTGATGATGATACGATTAGACTAACATAAATATTTTAGGCTGAAAGCATTACATTGCTTGTGAATTCGAAAAATTGAAAATTGGGAATATCAAATTCAAGTTAATGGTGCACTAGCGCCCACCAATGAGTATTGAAGACTCCCTAGTGCCTCAACATATATGCATATTTTTTAAAGCTTTATTACTTGAAATCTTATTACGAGAGGCTATGCTTGGAGAGGCTTTATTGGGGATTTGTAAGATTATTTTTATGGATATGTTTTGTAATTTTTTGAATTATTGACTCCATTAAGAAAGTTGAAAATATATTGGTGACATTTTAAAAGAAGAATTTTGAAGACTTTAAAAAAAAAAAATTTACTTTGAAAACGCTTTCCTGAGGGTTAAATTTTGGTGACTTATTGGGGATGTTGCGGATCCATCGTGAAATTTATTAGAGATCATTTTTATAATTTTTTAGGATTTTTTGAAGATTACTTATGACTTATTTAAAGAATACTCCTCTATGGACTACACATCAGCGACCCATTGCAGATATTAGAAGATCCATTAACGAATTTAGAGATCTCGAGAGAACGCGGGTTGCTTATTGAGAAGGAAAGGCTTCATTAGGAATTTATTGAAAAATCATCTTTTTCAGATTTTTCATTTTGAAAAAAAAAAAATCGGAGATACTGATAAGCCACTAAAAAAATTTAAAAGTCTTGATTAAAAGGTGACTTATTGGAAAAAGGATTCAATTAAGGTTTATTTGGAAGCTTTAAAAACAAATAATATTTTACATTTTCAATTTTCAAGAATTTGACTCGTTTTTTAAAATTCTCCATGGTAGATTTCTTAGTTTTTTATTTTTCATATGTGGAGCATAAATATGATTTTCATTTGTTACTATTTATTGCATATATGAGGTGTATTACCCTCAAATCTGATTAGTCTGTATTGGTTTCCCATTAATCATAATTTTACAAGTATGGAAATGCGATTTTCATGCCCATGCTTTGGTGTCATCTGTCTGTGTAGGTCCATTCGACGCCCGCACGGACCCTTTTTTGCCCTACAATGCCCTTCTTTCTCTCCCTTTTATCTCCTCATCTTCTCAAATTTCTCTCCCTTCATCTTTTCTCCTTCTCTTTATCATTTCTTTTTTCCTTTCATTCTTTCTTTATAATGCATATTCTTTCACTGTTGTCGGAGGTAAGGCTCTCCTTCATCTTCTCTTTGCTCTCTTATGTGTCATTGCTTTCATATTTTCTAATTTTGTTATTGTACGTGGGTGCAACTGCTGATCTAGATTAGTACTTTATATGTCAGGCTTGGACCTATTAGTTTGGCCCATGTGTTAGGCCATGGCCTATCATATTTTTTTTAAAATTTGAACTAAGACTCAAGTCATTTTAGCCTGGCCTGGTCCAACTAGCCTAGTTTGACCTAACTTCGCATATACATCTTACATCTTATAAATGTCATTCTTGTACTAAATTAGGCAACCCATGCATGATAGATGCAGACTATTAATTTTGTTCAATTAAATTTTTTATGTGTGGACTACTTGAGCAATTAATAGATTATAAACATTCATGTAGGAAATAAGGATTTTATCTATTTTTAGGTTGATCCTTCTCGGGCCTACGTCCAACTATTTTTTTAAGAATTGGGCTTAAGCCTGGTATGTTGTGTTGCGTAGCACGCCAACAATGCAGTGAACCGAGATCCAATCTCCAGTCTCACCCACAAACAATAAACAGGAAGAAATATAAACTAGAAGAAGAATCAAAGCATTCCAAAAAAATCACAAGACAAGATATACGTGAAAAAATCCCAACAAGGGTAAAAAACACAGATGCAAACTTCCAATATGAAGAAAAATGAAAATTACATGGCAGTATATTAACTTCTCCCTTTAAAGAACAGAGAAAACCCTTCGCCCACACCTTAGAATTATTTCTCATACCCTAAAAAAGCCTTAGGGATACCTATTTATAGTTTAGGCAACTTTCCTTTCGCACCTCTGCGAAAACCAACTCAAAAAATCCGCAGTCCACATCAAATCCTGAAACAAATCTGTGTAACCTCGACTGGTCGAGCAGGCTACTTTACCAGTCGAGTGGACCCCTCGACCGGTCGAGCACCTCGAAACCCAAAACCTGATGCTCGCTGGACTTTGAGTCAAGCCAGTCCATGACCGGTCGAGCGGCCCCCAAATGTGGCTCCACATCTCAATGATCTCTCACTTGGAGACACATCGCCATAAACCTTCGTCTTCTACATCCGGAATGCACCACATCCCCGTCTTCAAGCCTGACGACCAATCAAAGCTGAACAGAGCTTCAGCTTCTCCCGTGTGACTGCATTGGTCAGCATATCCACAGGATTCTCACTTTATGAATATTCTCCAGAGCAATCGATCTATCTTCTAGTAACGAAAGGCTAAATTCTTGGTCCTTGAATGAAAGGCTGAATTCTTAGTCAACTGTATTGCACTCTGACTGTCACTATATAGCTTGCAATCTGCTCACTTCTTACCCAACTCTTCCAAGCAACATTACATCTATACCATCTCTTTGCACACTTCTGTAACTGCAACATATTCTACTTTCGTCGTACTGATATATATTATCTTCTGTAACTGAGAGACCCAACTGACTGCAATACTACCCAGAGTAAAGACATAACCTGTAGTGCTTCTTCTGCTGTCAATATCTCCTACCAAATCTAAATCTGCGTAGCCTTATAGCTTGATTTTCGATCTACCATAGCACAGCCCTATATCCACATTACCTACCAGGTATCTGAGGAGTCACTTCACAGCTTCCCAATGTTCCTTCCCGAGGTTGTTCATGAACCTGCTAACAACTCCCACTGCTTGAGCAATATCTGGCCTCGTGCTCACCATAGCATACATGAGACTCCCAATAGCTGACGCGTATGAGACTTTAACGATGTAATCTCATTCCTCCTGCGTCTTTGCCCATTGCTCCTTAGATAGCTTGAAGTGGTTGGCTAATGGAGTGCTAACCGGCTTAGTACCTCCTATATTGAATCGATCAAGTACCTTGGCTATGTACTCTACCTGTGACAAAACTAGTTTCTTGTTTTCTCTATCACGTTTTATCCTCATGCCTAGGATTTGTTTTGTAGCTCCTAAATCTTTCATGGAAAATTCTCTACACAGTTGTCTTTTGAGATCTGAGATGTCCTTCATGCTTGAACCGGCCACAAGCATATCATCAACGTACAGAAGAAGGATGATGTACGACATATCAAACTTATTCAAATAACAACAGTGTTCTGCATGACATCTCCTAAAATCGTTTCTCGACATGAAACTGTCGAACTTCTTGTACCACTGCCTCGGCACCTGCTTCAAGTCATATAAACTCTTCTTCAGTCTGCACACTTTGTTCTCCTTTCCTTGTGCCACGTACCCTATCGGCTGATGCATATATATCTCTTCTTCAAGGTCTCCATGAAGAAAGGTTGTCTTAATATCTAGCTGCTTTAGATGTAAGTCCTCTATAGCCACTATACTCAAGAACATACGAATCGTAGACATTTTCATTACCAGTGAAAATATTTCAGTGAAATCGATACCTGCCTTTTGTTGAAACCTTTTTATAACCAGTCTGGCCTTGTACCGTTTCGAACCATCGTACTCCTCCTTTAGTCTGTAAACCCACTTGTTATGAAGAGCTTTCTTATCCTTGGGTAGAGTGACTAGCTCCCATGTACGATTAGACTCAAGAGAGTCCATCTCATCATCCATGGCCTGCTCCCACTTAACCTGTGTATCCGACTGTAATGTCTCTTCAAAATACTCTGGTTCATCATTATCTGTCAGCAGTAGATAATGTAAGGAGGGTGAATATTGGACCGTGGGTCTCCTCTCCTAAGTACCTCCTCACAACCGGTGTCTTTGGCTCTGCCTCATAATGTTCTTGTGCGTGATCATCCTATGGCGCTGTAACACCGGTGTCCGGTAACTCTTTCAACTCTACGAATTCTTTTTTCTCAACCTTATTTTCCTACACACTGTCCTTATGCATCACTTTTTCATTAAAGACTACGTCCTTACTTCTGATGATTTTTCTGTTTTCTATATCCCAAAACCCGTAGCCAAAATCATGCTGCCCGTAGCCTATAAACGTGCAGCTCCTGAACTTCGCATCCAGCTTGTTTCTGTGCCTGCATCAATGTGAACATATGAAGTGCAACCGAATACTCTGAGATGTTCAAAGTTCACTTCTTTTTCAGTCCACGTTTCTTCTGGTAGCCCACCATCCAATGGTGTTGAGGGACTTTTATTGATGAGATAAGCGGCAGTATTCACAGCATCTGCTTGAAATGTCTTAGGACCTCCATGTAATCTCATGCTCTTGGTGCACTCAAGGATAGTTCTGTTAATGCACTAAGACACACTGTTCTGCTGTGGTGTCCCTGGAATTGTTTTTCTGATATTTGATTCCATTTGCTGTAATACTCCTCAAACCTTTTGTCACAGTATTCTCCCCCATTATCTGATCTGAAACATTTTATTATTTTACTTATCTCATTTTCTACCATTACTTTCTACTTCTTAAATACATCAAATACATCAGATTTATGTTTTAAGAAATAGACCCACAGTTTTCTACTAGCATCATCAATAAAAGAAACAAAATAACGTGAGCCACCAAGAGATAATACCTGTGTCGGTCCCCACACATCAGTGTGTACAAGCTCCAACAGATGCACCTTTGGAGCACATCCTGTCTTCTTGAAACTTACCCTCTTCTGCTTGCCATACACGCAATCCTCACAGAATTTCAAGTCAACATATTTCAGCCCTAGTAGCTTTCCTTTTGACAATAGCACTTTCATTCCCTTCTCACTCATATATCCCAACCTCTGATGTCATAACTGCCCATTCACTCCAGTTGTTGCGACTGCGAGTGAACTATACAATCATGAAGTCACGTACAAAGTACCTTCCTTCTTGCCTCGAGATATCACCAAGGCACCTTTTGTGATCTTCTAGGAATCACTGGTGAATGTCGTCACATAATCGGTATTGGCCAATTGCCCCAGTGAGATTAAGTTCCGTTTCAAACTCAGTACGTGTCTGATATCCTTCAATTTCAAAGTCGTTCCGTCTTTCTGATTTATATGAACGTTTCCCTTTCCAACGATACTGCACGGCTCATCATCACCCAGGTAGACTCTCCCGAAGTCACCTAATATATAATTACGCAGAACTTCCTTACATGAAGTGACATGAAACGAAGCACCCGAGTCTATGACCCAAGACTCATTCCTCACATCAAGAGACAATATCAACGCCTCTGTGTCACTCTCCTTAGATAGATTCACTGAATCCTTCTCGCCTTGAGAGCTTCCTTCTTATTTTTTAAGCACCCTGCAATCACGTTTCATGTGTCCCTTCTTGCCACAATGCCAACACCTGTCTTTGTCTTTTGATCCCTTGAACTTCTTCCTTGACTTAGAATGTCCGTGTTTATTACCTCATTTGTTCAACGATCTTCCTCTTCCTTCAACGTTTAGAGCATTCCCTGAATCTCCTGAAACTCCTGATGCCTTTCTTCTACATTCTTCGCTGAGAATTAGTCCAGCCACATTATCAAATTTTAGCTTTGTCGACCCTGAAGAATTGCTCACAGTAATCACCAAACCATCCCAACTATCTGACAGACTGGATAAGATCAATAACGCCCTGACCTCATCCTCAAAAATTATGCCAACGGATTCCAACTGGCTCGTAACTGTATTGAAGTCATTTAGATGTTCAGTCACGCTCCCACCATCTAATATCTTCATGTTGAATAGTTGTTTCATAAGATAAACCTTGTTGGACGCTGAGAGTTTTTTATACACGGTGGTTAGGGCTTCCATTAATTCTTTTGTAGTTTTCATCTTAGATATATTGAAGGCGACGCTCTTAGACAAAGAGAGTCGGATTGTTCCTAAAGTCTTTCGATCTAATAAAAACCATTCATCATCTGTCATCTTTTTTGGTTTCTTCTCTTTTTCTCCTAAAGAAATATAGAGGTCCTTCTGATACAGATAATCATTCATCTACATCTTCCAGAAGGCAAAGTTTGAACCATCAAACTTCTCAATTATAGTATTCCCTTTTTCCGTCATCTCTCCCAATGAACTAAACCAATAGCTCTGATACCAGTTGTTGCGCAGCACGCCAACAACGCGGTGAACCGAGATCCAATCTCCGGTCTCACCCACAAACGATAAACATAAAGAAATATAAATTAGAAGAAGAATCAAAGCATTCCAAACAAACCACAAGACAAGATATATGTGGAAAAACCCCAACAAGGGTAAAAAATCACGGATGCAAACTTCCACTATGAAGAAAAATGAAGATTATAAGGAAATATACTAACCTCTCCATTTAAAGTACAGAGAAAACTGTTTTCCCACACCTTAGAATTATTTCACATACCTTAGAAAAGCCTTAGGGACACCTATTTATAGTTTAGGCAACTTTCATTTCTCACCTCTGCAAAAACCGACTCAAAAATTCGCAGTCCGCATCAAATCCGGAAACGAATCTGCGTAACCTCGACTGGTCGATCAGGCTGCTCGATCGGTCAAGCAGACCCCTCGACTGGTCGTACATGGGCCACGACCAGTCGAGCACCTCGGAACTCAAAAACTGATACTCGCTGGACTTTGAGTCGAGCCAGTCCACGACTGGTTGAGTGGGCCACTCGATCGGTCGAGCGGCCCCCAGATGTGGCTCCACATCTCAACATGTACCATTTCCCATATATATATATATATATGATCATATCCAATAGGAGAGCACTTATTTTGAAAAGCCTTGGACGCCCATGCCTTGGGCATATGAGTGTGAGGAGAGCGTATAAAGAGAGTCAGGGCAAGAAGAGATAATTTCCATCTCCATCATCTTCTTGTCCTATATATGTAATCAAGTGGTCTAATTTTGTGGATGGTGTGCACTTAGGTTGACACTTGCCTAAGGATTTGATGAGGGTTTCTCAACTCTCTATGCTAGTATAGATAAGGGAGAGATGTCCTTTGTTGGAGGAGCTGGATCAGCTTGGAAATCACTACATCACGACCATTTACAATATGTATTATCTAAACCATTCATTCATATATATTCTTTTAGAAATATTTTATGAATATATATGAGTGGTCTTAGATTGGACAAGATGGTGTTGATTTGCATATAAAACGTTTTACTCCGCTACATTATTTGATGAAACCCATCACCTGAAGTGTTGAGCCGAGCAAGGCCTGATCCAAACCTAACATATTGACACCTAATGTATTTAGTTTAAAGAGAGAGAGATATGAAAGTGATTAAAAAGAGAAACCACTATCAGGGGGTTGTTTGGATAAAATAAGATTTTTTGTCGTGATTAAAAAAGATGGTTAAAAAAAATAGCTTTCTTGTGGACAAATTTTTAACTTAGTTTAGTAAACACTTTTGTTGAAATAGAACAACTTTGAATTGTGTTTTAAAAGTAACATGTAAATTTAAAATTAAAATTAAATATACAAAATATGGTAAATAATCTTATAACAAAAATATTATTTTACTATTTTTTATTGGTTTATATCCATCATGATCCATCTAAAGTACGGTCCACTATTTGAATCGTTTAATTTGAGTTATATATTTTCACATGTTTAGTTTATAATCCATCTAAACTGGTGCACACCATTTGGAACATTTTATTTTGAGTAACAAATTTCTCATATGTGGTTACGGGTAAGCATAGCAATGGGCGGAACAATCAATGAGCCGGACACGAATTATGCTTTCGAGCCCATCTTAGGCTAGGTTATTTTAGCTCGAGTTGGCCTAACCCAATTTGGCCTGAGTGAGTGTGTGGGGTGTGTGTGCGTGTGTAATAAAAAAAAGAAAAAGAAAAAGAAAAAAAAAAACCCTTTTTTTATTTTTTTGGGTTAGCTAGTTAGTACACTCCCATTTCAGTACACACACTCCATGTTAGCCATCCCCACTACGGATCGATGCCAAGACCTCAAGTGTTGAAATGAGCTATCTCCACTCAGTCTATCAATTGAGCTATGGATTTGGGTGTTAAAAAAAAAAACAAACCCTAATTTGGCCTGACCTAACTTTATACATTTGCCTTGCATCTTATGAATGTTATGTTGATCTTGGGCTAGACAGCCCACGCCTATTGAATGTAGACCATTAATTTTTTTTTTAAGTGTTTTTTATATGAGTATAATCACTTGATAAGCAAATAGATTAGGAACATTTCGGGTAGAAAGTAAAGGATTTTACTCATTTTCAGGTATATTTTTATGTCGAGCTTGGTTAGGCTTGGGTACACAGCTTTAAGCATCAAGCTTGGTCCAATCTAGCCTAAATCTACTACTTAGTTGGCTCTACCGTGTATTTAAGGGAGAGGGAGGTATATTTAAAAGTTGCTAAAAAGAAAAACCACCGTTAAAGATTGTTTTTTTTTTAAAGAAAAAACTAATTTTGAAGATTTTTTTAAATTAAAATATTAATCTAAAAAATTATATATTTTTTCTTTTTCCACTTTTCATTGCTAAATCAAAGATGACTAGGAAAAAATCAAACGACTTATTTTATATTTTATATTTTTATCATTGTGATATTGTGGTATCTAAACAGTCCCTTGGAAAGGATTAGGTGGGATGAGATTCAAAAAAGATAATTATTATCCATGGCAGGGATTGTTCCCTATTACCATGAGATAAGCTTAATGCCATGCTTTGTTTGTAATACAATGGTGCATTGAATGGATATACCTACTATCATTGGAAGCTATTTAGAATAACACACATGTGTTATATCTAATTCGTTCATTTGTCTTGTAACCTTATTTTATTGCATGAGCCTAAAAATGAGGCAAATCCAAAACTTATGTGGCTCCAAAGAAGTTTTCAACAGTAAGTATTCAATCCCCATTGCTTTCTATGGTGAGGTCCACTTGAGCATTAGATCTACCTGATTTTTTGGCCCATGCTCTAAAATGATCTCGAAAAACAGGTAGACCGTGTGGATATAGCCCATACATCATGGTGAGACCTACACAACTTGCTAACTTTGAGTGAAATTGGCACGAGACCCAATGTGATTCCATCTAACCTACTTCCAGGCATTTCAATTCTTCCAAAACATGCAGTGGAATTGGCACAGGACCATATGCAATTCCATCCCACCTAATCCTTTCCAATGCAACTCGCCAAACAGGCTAGCACATTGGCTTGGCTTAGTTTATCCAACGGATAGATTGGCCTGAATTTGTTTTGGCTCACTTTTCCATGAACAAATATTTTACATACAGGTCTCAAGTCTAACTAGTTGGACCGTAGGTTATGGTCCACCTATCAGATTACTTCAAACCTTTTGTGTGTGCACGACAATCAAGATGCCCAATTGTTGGCCCTACCATGGTGATTGCCTTATGCAAAAATTGATCTCATCCATTCATTAAAATTTCCCCGTGTGCTCAATATCCAACCTACCTAATTTGTTGGCCCCACCATGATGATTATCTTGTGAAAAATTAGCCTCATCCATTCATTCAATTGACCACATTTGTATGTTACTGTTTATTAGTGTTTAGATATTATTTTATGGTGTGGCCCACCTGATGGGTAGATGGGGCTGAGTTTTGTACTAGATGATCCTTATTTTGGGGCCAACCTATTGGAAGGGTTGGATGTCATATTTACTTAAGAGGCTGGAATTTATCAGGTGGGTTTATCTTAACTTGTTGTCCAAGTTGTCTTATTATATTTAATACAAGGCGGGAAAATAATGGCTGCACGCTAACCCATGATAGACGCCGATTGAAGTAGCCAATGCCTACTGGACGGTGCTGTGTCGTCCAATCATGACGAATGTGTTTTATTTACGCTGTTCTTCAATTTTTTCAGACATCTCAAAACATGAACTAAAAAAATAGCCAGATCCAAACCTCAAGTTGATCAGATCATGGTGATTGAATGCCCAACATTAAAAAATTCTTCAAGGGGCATAAAAGTTCTTGATGAAGCTTATATTTGTACTTTCCTCTTATCCTTTTATACCTGTGAGAGGTTGGATGCCTAACAAACATTACACTGGACGAGGAAGTTTTTACAGGAGGGAGCTCAGTCACCATTATTTTCTTGTGATGGGATTACTTGAGATTAATATCTGTCTCATTTTTGTCCTAATGCCCTAAAATGATCTTAAAAAATAGGTGGACAGCATGGATAAAAACCATACATTACAGTGGACCCCATGGAGCCCCTACTTAGAGTGGGACATGGATTGCCTACTGGCTCCACCCGTCGCTAGCTCCGAATGGGCAATTCTGTGGGCGGGCCCACCGTAATGTATCTGTACATCCAAACCCTCTATCCCTTTTCTCAAATTATTTTAAGGCATCAAAACAAGAATGAGGCAGATCCAGCTATCAACTAGACCACACCAAATAATAAGCTTGGTTACATTAAAATGCCCAAAGCATTAAATGTCAGTTGCATGCAAGAGTCATATGTAGTGTGGACCTTTCGATCATTGGATCCGCCTCATTTTTGTTTTGATGCCTTAAAATAATATGAGAAAAGGGATAGAGGATTTGGATGTACAGGTATATCATAGTGGGTCTGCCCACAAAACTACCCGTTCAACGCTAGGGACGGGCAGGGGTAGTACGCAATCCATGTCTAATGCGTTTGATGCATGGGATTAGGTGGGATGGAATTGCATTTGGTCCCCGCCAATTTCACTTAGGGCGTGTTTGGGCAGTGGGATTAGAAGGGAACAGGTGGATGAAATTGCATATGATCAGTGCCAATTCCAATCCATGTTTGGGAAGAATGGAAAAGCGCTGTGCCAATTTCACTCAATGTTAGCAAGTTGTGTAGGTCCCACCATGATGTATGGGCTATATCCACACCATCCAGCCATTTTTTGAGATTATTTTAGAGCATGGGCCAAAAAATCAGGTAAGTCTACATCTCAAGTGGACCCCACCATAGAAAGCAATGGGGATTGAATAATTACCGTTGAAAACTTCTTTGGGGCCACATAAGTTATGGATCTGCTTCATTTTTAGGCCTATGCTATAAAATGAGGTTACAAAATAAATGAACGGTTTAGATATAACACGTGTGTTATTCTCAATAATTTTAAACGATGGTGGGTATATCCATTCAATGTACCATCATATTATCAACAAAGCATGAAATTAATGTTATCCCATGGCAACAGGGGACAATCCCTACTATGGGTAATAATTATGTTTTTTGAATCCCATCCCACCTAATCCCTTCTAATCCCACTACCCAAACAGGCCCTTAATGGTGGGGAAGAATGAAAAAGCTTGGAATTAAATTAGATAGAATTGCATTGGGTCATGTCCTAATTCCACTCCATATTAGCAAGTTGTGTAGGTCCCATCATGATGTGTGGGCTATATCCACACCATTCACCCAATTTTTGAGATTATTTTAGAGCATGGGCCAAAAAATTAGGTAGATCTAAAAGCTCAAGTGGACCCATTATAGAAAGCAGCAGGGATTGAATACCTACCGTTGAAAACTTCTTTGGGGCCACATAAGTTTTGGATCTGCTTCATTTTTAGGCCCATGATATAAAATGAGGTTACAAAACAGATGAATGGTTTGGATATAATACATATGTGTTATTCTCAATAGTTTCAAATGATGATAGGTGTATGCATTCAATGTACCACCGTATTACAATCATAATATGAAATTGAGCTTATCCATGGCAACAGGGGACGCGGATTAGCTCCTTACGGGTTGAGTAGCGAGACTCACTACCAAAGTGATGTCACCAAGTTCTATGGGCCCACCATGATATATATTTTGTATCCACACCGTTCATCCATTTGGAGAGACCATATTAAGGCATGATCTAAAGACGGATTCAGATCCAAAGCTCGAGTGGACCGGAGTGACGTCCACCATTAAAAAGTTCTAAGGACCACAAAAGTTTTCGATCAACTTGATATTTGTGTTTTCCCTTCTTTCATGTCTGAGTTAACATATGAATAGTTTGGATCTTAAATAAACATCATGGTGGACCTTAGAAAGGTTTCAACGGTGGGTGTCACTCTCCCCTCTGTTTTCTATGGTGGGCTCAACTCCAGCCTCAAGTCGCCTCATTCTTTGGATCATGCTCTAAAATGATCTCTCCAAATGTATGAACAGTATGGGTACAACACATACATCTTGATGGGTCACACGGAACTTGGTGACGTCACTTCAGTAGTGAGTCTCGCTACTCAACCTGTCAGTAGCTAATCCAGGACCATCCTTGCATGTGTAATAATTACATTTTCTTTAATCCCATCCCACCTAATCCTTCCCAATACCTAGAGAAAGGGGATTAGGCGAGATCCCACATCCACAGAGGTGGGCCGGATCCCTGAACGCGGTTTGAAAACAATCCATTTTAGGGCATGATCCTGAAAATGGAGTAAATTCAAATCAAAGGTGGACCATAATACAGGAAAGAGTGGTTATCTACTGTTAAAAGCTTGCCCCAGGCCACAAAAGTTTTGGATCAAGCTGATATTTCTGTGGTCTCTTTGTACATGCCTTTGTACCTTATCAACTGATTGGATTGCAAATAAAGTTTTTAACGGTAAGGATTTAATCACGACTATTTTCTCTAAGTATATTCCACCTAAGATTCGGATCTATTTCATTTTTGAAATCATTCACTAAATTGAACTGTCAAAATGGATGAACGATATCGATGTAAGGCACATATATCAAAGCGGGCCCCACGGGGATCCACCCAAACCGCTCCCCTGCCTAGACCGAGCAGACACAATCCGCTCCGCTCTCGCTCCCGCTGCCGCTCCATCCGATTCTTCTTGTTTCCATCTGTCGGAACGGAAGCGGAGAAACACATCTGTCATTAGCGGAAAAGGCAAGGGCAATTAAAGACCGAATAGTATTCACTGTTTGAGAAGGCCGTGCCGTAGAAGTCGGAATGAAATTCAAATTTAAATGAAATTGCGTTGAAATGAAATTCTGGCGGAATTGAGGATAGAATACGCTGCAGTCCTACGGAGTGGAAAAAACGCCCACACGGCATTTCCAAGAGAGACTCTTTTCTCCTTCTTCACCTCTGTTTCTTCACACTCTCTACAACTCAACAGAACCAGAACCAGAGCAGGCATTGCTCTCATTCATCATATAATAGCCGCTGTACTACTGAGAAAAGTTGCGCCTGCCTGCTCTCTTCGCTTCCCTTTTTTGACTCCCCACATAAACCCTAGAAAAGAAAAATCTAGGGTTTTTGATTGTATTGTATGAGAAAGGTCTGTGAGCTCCGATCTTAGGATTCAGGAGAAAATGGAAGAAGCTGAAGATCATCGCGGCGGCGATCTGATCCAACGGCTCCAATCTTCTTTCGGGACTTCGTCGTCTTCCATTCCAAAGCAGCCGCCACCATCATCGTCGGCGTCGGGTCGATTCGAGGTTCCTCATCTCAACACATCCCAAATCCGAGCGCCGTTCCGTAATTTCTCGCAGAATTTCAGCCCGGAGAGCAACAACAAGCGGGCTGGGATGCCTCCCTCCCACCTGCATTTCCCGCCTGCCTCTCCTTACTCACAGATCCCGGCTTCAGCGGCTCGGCCGCCGGCTCAGCAGTTCAGCCCTGCTCCCTCGCATTCCAGATCTTTATCACAGCCCGCGTTCTTCTCGTTTGATTCCTTGCCCCCGATGAGCCCGTCCCCTTACCGCGAATCGGCGTCTCCGTCGCTTTCGGATCAGATGTCTGCAGACATCTCGATGGAGGAACGGGATATGAACTCCCACACCCCGCCACCTCCTTCGCCCTACACGAGGGGGGCTGGGAGTGGCTCGGTCCGGGTCAGTGAGAGCCTCCCACCTCGCAAAGCGCACCGGCGCTCCCACAGTGAGATCCCGTTTGGGTTCTCGTCTGGGATCCCGTCTTCGCCCCCGGTTGCTCCGATCAGAGCTCAGGGTGGGGTTTTAGATCGGTCTGCTTCTGCAAAGGAGAATCTGGGGGTTTCGAAGCCAGCCCAGCTCGTGAAACAGGAATTGGATTGGGATAGAGATGGCGGTGATGGCAATGTGGAAGGAACGGGGGAGAGGAAATCTGAAGGGGAAGCAGCTGTGGATGACCTGTTCTCTGCGTATATGAACTTGGACAATATGGATGCGTTGAACTCTGGCGGGGCTTTGGATAAACAATGCAATGAGAACCGTGAGGATTTGGATAGCAGAGCTAGCGGCACAAAGACTGGGGAGAGCAGTGACAATGAAGCAGAGAGCAGTGTGAATGAAAGTGGTGGGAGCATGCATCGTGCAAATCGGAGTTCCTCGACAGAGAGGAAGGAAGGGACCAAACGGAGCGCTTGTGGCGATGCCAATGTGAATGTTGGGTCAACTCGTCATTGTAGAAGTCTTTCCATGGATAGCTTGATGGGCAAGATGAGCTTCGGGGATGAGTCACCAAAGCTGCCGCCGTCCGTGGGAGTTCAGGCAGGCCAGCACTCGCGCACCAATTCGATGGATGGGACTTCGGCTCCTTTCAGCTTGGAGTTCGGGAATGGTGAATTCAGTGGTGCAGAGATGAAGAAGATCATGGCCAACGAGAAACTTGCTGAGATCGCGTTAACGGACCCTAAGCGGGCCAAAAGGTGGAGTAGCTTTGACCTATATTCGTGACCTCAAGTTGGCGAATTCCAATTCTTTGTTGTTTTGGCTTGACTGACACATTTCCAAAAAGGAACACTCAAATGTTTAGTTCAGCATTTGCTCACTGCGCAAACTGTAAATGTGGAGGACACTGGATGGTGATTCATATCATTCATATGTTGGGCTCACCATGGTGGATGAGAGTTACCTACAATCTTTCCCCATTGGATGGCCCTAATTTTCTGCTTGGGCTCTCATCAAATTGGGATATTTGTCTTAATTGTCCACTTCATTGGATGGCTTGGGTCATCCAACATGGGATATATATCTTTCAAGGAAAAAAAAAAAAAGAAAGGAGAAAAATAGTGGATTCAAATCATTCATATGTTGGGCTCACCATGGTGGATGAGAGTTACCCTGCAATCCTTCCCCATTGGATGGTCCTAATCGTTTGCTTGGACCCTCATCAAATTGGGATAATTGGCTTAATTGTCCACTTCTTTGGATGGCTTGGGTCATCCAACACGGTATATATATCTTTCCGAAAATAAAAAAAAGGAAGAAAAAACAAATAGTGGATTTGTATCATTCAAATGTTGGGCTCACGATGGTGGATGAGAGATACCCTGCAATCCTTCCCCATGGGATGGTTCTAATTGTCTGCTTGGGCCTCATCAAATTGGGACAATTGGCTTGAATCTCCACTTCATAGGAAGGCTTGGTTCATCCAACGTGGGATATGCATCTTTCAAAATATTTAAAAAATAAAAATAAATAGGGGATATGGGCATGACCCATCCCATGATTGGTCCTTCCTGATTAGTGGCTTAGATTACTAAGAGGCAGGACCCCACTACAAAATTGCTTGATCAAGTGCCATTCAAATGCATCATTTATCAGACAGCCTAAAGTGACATCCCACCGAAATATTGGATCTCTTAATCTCAGGATTTTGGCAAATCGGCAATCAGCTGCTCGATCCAAGGAGCGAAAGATGCGGTACATTTCAGAACTGGAACACAAGGTGCAGACTCTACAGACAGAAGCTACCACTCTGTCTGCTCAGCTTACCCTGTTACAGGTCGGTTATTTGGGGTGTTATTTTCTCTTTATCTTTCAAAAAAGGAAAAAAAATCTCTTTTCTTTTTCTTTAAATGTAGCATAATTTTATTATCTTATCCTTCAAATTTCCTTCCAGAGAGACTCAGCTGGGCTTACCAGTCAGAACAATGAGTTGAAGTTCCGTCTTCAGGCCATGGAGCAACAGGCACAACTAAGAGATGGTAGCTTCTTCTCTTTTTATAACATGCATGCGTTGATGTTCCATGCATCGATTCTTAATGAGCCATTGATGAAGAGTCAGTGACTCAGTATAGCCTGAATTGGCTTGACCCAAGAACTAGAACAATGGCTATATAGTTTAGCAGTCTTAGGACCATGTTAACTGTGCATATATTTGTTATTGCGTAAAGATAGATCTCCCATTATTTCTCATTAATTTCAAAGGTGGTGGTCTTGAGTTTCTTGAGCTGACGCAATCCCAAGACTGAGTTGGAAACTAATTCACTAGATTAACTTCTCAATTGTTTGAATCCAAATTTCAGTGCCGGTCTTGCTCAAAGCTTCGAACATTTGAGAGAAATGGTCTAAAACCTGTGTATATGGTCAACTTCTTTGCAAGGTGTAAATCCTAGTGATCAACAGCCAGTTTTATCCAAACCATTCAATTATTGGCTCTAAAAGGTCTAAACATTGACATTTTCATCATTTTATAGATAACAAAATAGAGCTTTGCTGAGCCCACACACTTGTGCAGTGAGTGAAGCTCATGTACATGCCACACACCTGTGAGCATGGTGCAATCGGTCCAGGATCCAATCCATCCAACAGAACGGCACCACTATATTGATGCCCTAGCCTGAGAATCAGGTTGATCCACTGGTCAGGTGGGCCGCACTTTGCAGAACATGTTTACGGGTCTGAAAAACTTGGCTGAAGTTTTCTAACCCATCCACCTATTTCCAATAATGGGGCCCACATGCTGATTGGACCAGATTGTTTTTTGGGAAAATATGTATAAGGTTGGACCAACCTGATAGATGGATTAGATCTGGCAATTATGTGCCATGCTGGCACGTGTGGTTTGTACACAAGCTTTATTGCACATGTGTGCACACTTAGCGAAGCTCAACACATTATGATTTTTTTTTAATTAACCCAATCGTTCAAATGGGTCCGAATGTCAGATACCAGTTTAATTGCCATTTCATAGTGATGCAGTCCAATCTAAATGGTTTTTAAGTTCTTAAGCATGTGGAATCCAAATGAACCGTAAAAGGCTTCGGTTTTGTTGAACGCAGTCAGATTAGGCAATCTGGTTGTTTTTTAGAGCATTATTCGAACACTGATTATTTGAAGCATCACAGATGTGGGTTAGGAGTGGGGAACAAGGTATTCCATAATGGTAACGGTGGCCGTAATGGTCACCACCATTACCTTTATGATACAAGTTGAACGGCCAATACAGTCTCATTTTTTTTTATTGAAAAAAAAAAAAAAAAAACCGAAAAATCTGTATCTGCCCCTTAATGTTGAAAAAAAGTCTGAAAAACTTGTATCTGCCCCGTAACAAACCATTATGGGGTTGTTGTGGCCTTTGCAGGGGACATAATAGGCTGCTAACAGTGGTTACAGGTCTTCTTTTTTTTTTTTTTTTCTTCCTTTCCATAACAGCTGTTATGACCCCGTAACGTGTAATGTTTCATGTTTGCCACTGTTACCTTTGCATAACGGCCACACATCATGGTGGGGAAGCATCTGTGATGTGAGCAAGTATAAACAACTAGGAAGCGGGAACACATGCTTGAAGTGCAGATGACTCCTAGGTAGATGATTCTTGCAACATGGTAACAAACGCTGAAGATCTCTATAGATTAGATGGTCCAAAGCAAGTATTTACATCATTTAATAGTATTATTTTAGCTCTGTCATCTTTCATGTTTGTATCTTTTTGCTCTTGTGTTTTTGCTATATGTTGGGACTCGCCTTGTGTCTCATTTTCTCTTTCATATAGATTTTGTTATACAAAGATATTTAAAAGAGTGATTCAATATTAGTACATACCATGAATTGGAAGTTTCCAATAGGATATTGAGAGTCGTGGGACCTCAGATTCAATTGAATCGGTTGATTCAGGCTCCAATACAATGAATGCGAACAGATTCAAATTGATATGGCTGATATGAGCATCAAAATCTCCTTTTGCGCCCCATTTTTGCTACCTTTTCTGGGCTTGTTCTTGGAGGAAGGGGGATGTAGGGGTTTCGACTACTCCCTGCTAGACTTGAGTAAGAAAAATGGGAGTAGAAGCCTATTTTGATATATTGAAGCCAGAACCAATGATTTATGAAATATCTTTTGCATGTAAAAACATAGCTCATCTTGTTCTCTTGTTGGATTTTCATGTATTTCACCTAAGTAACACATATTAACAAATCATTCTTATCTTTAGCAAGGTTTGGTTGTTTACATGATTTTCATAATTTGGGTCTATTTTTCTTCCATTTTTGGCTCTTTCTATTTCTTTTTCTATTTTTTTTATTATTTAAACTTTATTATGTGTTTATAGCATGCTAGATTTTAGATCTACTTTGGTAAGCATAGATCTATGTAATTTGTCACTTAGTTAAACTCTCCTAGGACCTTTTCTTTTTGGGGCTCTTTGTTATTATTATTATTATTATTTTTCTAATTACCTCTCTTGAAGAGAGGAGAGTAGAAAGAAGTACTTTGGGAGAGGAAGTAAAAGTGAGATAGGGAGATTGAGTCTTTAGCCCTATTTTATTGATAATAAAACCTAGAATAAGTGAAACAATATGGTGTCCTGAGGGAGCACCGATAACTAAACACATCTAACCAATATAAGATATAATACATCTCAGGAAAATAAAGACAACATGCACATGCACTAACATTCTCCACAAGCAGGAGCATTGGCATCTATGTGCCTGGATTTTACACGATCACATGAAGATGAGCGGAGTGCATTGCCTTGGTAAGAATATTAGCTAGTTGAACTTTGGAGCCAACACAAGGAGTTGATGGGATTCCAGATGAGAGCTTCACAAGAACAAATTGGCAATCCACCTCAATGTACTTTGTGCTTATGAAAGATAGGATAGGCAATACGGGTGACATCTTGATTATTACAATGAAACAAAATAGGAGTAGGTACCTCAATAGGAATAGGTGAGAACATGGGGCCTGCATGAACTGATTGGCCACACTCACAGCATGTGCCATATCAGGCAAGTGATTGTTAGATAACTCAAGCTTTGCCCACTAGACAATGATACATGCTGGTGTTCGTTAGACGCTCGATTCTTTATGATGAATGTGATGATTTGCTTCTATTGGAGTATTGGTTAGATAAGCACCTAGCGCGCCATTCTTTGAGTAAGACAAGCATATTTTTGTTGCGAAATGAAGATCCCTTTCTTAGACCTAACAACTTAATTATTTTTTTTTAAAAAAATTGTTTTTGAGAGACACCTAACGGCTAACAACTTTGATGCCAGGAAAGTATTTCAACAAGCCCATATCCTTGATTACAAAGTTCCTTGCAAGGAAGATATTTATAACAGCTATTGCAGATTCACTCTCTTGTAATGACTATGTTGCCTATATAAATTGCTAGGTTTAGTGATGCAGGACAATTAACCTCTTGCTCTAAAAGCTCGAACTGATAGAGCATGGGGAATCAATCCCTTTATCTCATAGCCTAGGCCCCACATCCCATGGGTTAGGACCTCACTCGAACCCTCCGTATGGGCCCGACATCACATGGGTATCGCCTCACATGAGCCCCTCGCCTCACATCACATGGGTATCGCCTCACACAAGCCATCCGCCTTGCACGGGCCGCTCACTCCGTGTGTGCTCCTACATCCCACAGGCCACCCCACTCAAGCCCGGTGTGAAAATGTCCTGCATTAATCACCCCCGATGAGGAGTCTTGAACACGAGACCTACTCTGATACCACTTTGATGCAAGATAATTAACCACTTGCTCTAAAAGCTCGAATTGATAGAGCATGACGAATCAATCCCTTTATCTCATAGCCCAGGCCCCACATCCCATGGGTTAGGACCTCGGTTGAACCCCTCTCGTGGGCCCCATATCACATGGGTACTGCCTCACAAGGGCCGCCCACCCCGAGTGTGCCCCCGCATCCCACAGGCCACCCCACTCGAGCTTGGTTTGAAAATGCCCCTGCATTATTTAGTCGATGATACCAACAACCACTTTAGTAGGAATATGTCTATTACGAATGTCTGCATAGTATCTGTCTTTAGCAAGGAAATCTCAATGGAGCATCACTTCATGCATCTCTTTGGGATGGATTGGGTTTGATTCTAGTCATCCTCCGAGCATCTCATTGGCATTGGAGCCATGGGAAAAATAGAAACCATCTCTTACTAAACTTTGATTATTATGACTTGCAAACATGGTTAAATTTCTCATCAAGGTAACCAGTGACTAGGGAATGAACTTACTTCTAGAGAACTAATTAATTGTAGAAACTCTTCACTAATTTTTTCTCTTAAAAAATTTAAGAAAATTTCAAACTGATTTTCCTACTTGCTGAGACATCTCCACTATTTTGTGAAAACACTAGAAATCCTGCAAATGAAGCCAGGCCAGTTATTGAATCACTCGCCCTCATTATGATCATTGTTGTCAAAATCCTACAATTTACAATTTTAAAGTTGAAGCTTAGGCAAAATGATGTGAATCCCACTTTTGACGATTCTATGATTTGAACCCGATGATTTATGTTTTTTTTTTTGGGATGATGTCAGGGTGTCCCCACCCCATTTTGGAGGTGAAACTATTCCCTGCAGATGCATGCAATCACCCACAAACCAAGTGCATTGGGTAATCCCCTGGGGAGGCGAATCAATCTCGTGTCTGTGGGGAGTACACCCACGACGCTTGCCGTTCGCCCAAACCCTGTGTGGGTCTGATGATTTATGATTCAAATCCCAAAATTTACGAATGAAATTATACTTGTTCTCTTCTTATCTAAATTGTATTTGGCTTTTATTTTTTGTATTTAAATTTGTGGGGGGCATTAAGAATCATTTAAAACAAGTCAATTGTTTTGTTCTACTGTAAAGAAAGGGAGTTTGGAAATTGGTGTACTGGTGAGAAAATGGCTTCCCTAACCTCTTTTAGTAATTATAGAATATACAAAATATGATGTCATGAGGGAGCGACAAATTAAAATAGAAATTACTCTTAACACTACCCTCAAGCTGGAGCATAGATGTCACACATGCCCAGGTTGGCCAACAGATCACAAAAATGAGAAGGAACAATTTTGGTAAGATTATCAACGAATTGATGCTTGGATTGAACATGAGGTGTTGTGAAAAGAAGATCAAAGGTCTTTTCACGAATTAAGTGACAATCAACCTCAATGTGCTAGGCCCATTCATGAAAGTCTGGACTGGAGGCAACATGAATCATGGTGAAACTTCAACTTCAAGGTCTTTAAGTAGGGATTGAAGTCAAATGATTTGACGTGTAGCATGACCCATAGAGCAGTATTCAACTTCAACAAAGGAGTGGAGGACAACAAATTATTTCGTACTCTTCTAGGAAACTAGGTTACATCTGATTAAGGTACAATACCCAATAGTAGATCTTTGGCTATTAGGTGATCTGGCCCAGTTTGCATCACGGTATGCACTATTATGAAGATGACAAATATCTGAGTATGAAAGACCCTTTCGAGGTGAAGACTTCAAGTGGTGAAGTATCCAAGAGACGACGTCAACATTACGAGTAGAAGGAGCTTGCATGAACTAGCTCACAACATTAGCAACATACATGATATTTGGGTAGCTGATGCTTAAATAAACTAAGCTTTCCCACCACAGCAACGATACATGCCAGGTCTGTTAGTCCTGATTCTCAAGAATATATGTGATGATTTATTTCGATCAATGTATTAGTAGGACGTGAATCCAACATGCTGGTTTTTTGAAGAAGGTCAAAGGCATAGTTGAGTTGCGATATAAATATCCCATTTTTGGACTAAAGAACTTCAATTCTAATGAAATATTTCAGTGACCCTAGGTCTTAATATCAAAAGTGCCCACAAGGAACTTTATAACAGTGGTGATCTTATCAGCATTGTTTCTAGATATGATATACAGCCAGCATGGTTATATAGGAGCCAACTTTCCTGACAAAGATGGATTGGTCACATGAACTGCGCTAGAAGCCAATTTGAGAAATAGCTTGGTGAACTGCTCCTCAAACCAGTTTAAGCCCACATACAAGTACTTCTTCAACTTGCATATGTTGCCTTGGAATCTGGAAGCGAAAACCCAATGATAGAGATCCCTAGTCCTTCCAACATCTGTTTGATGTGCACGGGGGATGCAGAGCTGATTGATTACCATTTCATTTATGGCTCTTTTGCTCATAAGATATGGGAGCAGTTTCTAGATTTTTTTGATATTGCTTGGACAATGCTGGAGTCAGTGGAGGATCTCTTATGTGCTTGGCATGGAGGGGTAAGGAAACTTGGGAAAGCTATTTGGAGGCTTCTTACAATGGCCATTTTCTGGATCATTGTGTGGAACCAGAATAGTTGTTGCTTTCAGGAAAAAAAAAAGGACTTCCACGAAAGAAGTTATTTCCAAAATTAAAAGGGTTGTTTTGGATTGGGCTTCTGTTGTAAAAGCAGCAAACTCTGCTAGTCTTTCTTCTTTTTTTGAATGGTAGAGTTGGGTTGTTATCTTTTCCTGCCTTTCGGTGGGTGTCTTAATAAATTTTAGTTCTTTCTCTCTCTCAACACACACACACACACACACACACACACACACACACACACACAAAATGAAAGAGACATTTCCTCGTGAAGGTCGCCATGAAGAAACACATTCTTTATATCCAACTGGTAAAGAGGACAATAACAGCGAGCAGCCATAGATGGAAATCACACCAACTTGGAGCAAATGTCTTATTGTAATTGATGCTAAACTGCTAAGTAAACCCTTTTGCAACAAGGGGAGCTTTGTGTCGAGCAATGGGGCCATCAGGATTGTAGTTTAGTGTGTACACCCACTTTCACCCAACACCATGCTTGCCTTTTGGCAAGTCAACTAGATCCAGGTCCCCCGTTTGTTAAACTTTGTCATCTCCTCCATCGTAGCGGCTTTCTAACTAGGACTGGATCATGGATCTGCAACTTTAGAAGCAACAATCACTATGGAAACAGACGAAAGAAAAGCTTTCAAATAAAGAGAACTCATAAGTCATAAGAAACAAAATTGCTTATGGGATCAAAAACACTCGATTTGTATCTCTCAGGAACAACAAATATTTGTTTAGTTTACAAAGTTCTTTGAGAAGTTCAGACAAGGTTGGAGAAGGAATAGAGTCACGAACAAGAGGTTGATGAAGAT